>NC_073695.1:224242521-224542521 GCF_029784165.1 Wyeomyia smithii | reverse complement strand
GATCTTTTGGTAGTAGAATTATATGGAATCATAACCTATTCTCTGTTTTCAAGCAACCAAGGTGCTGAAATCTCATCTCAAACCAGATCTTCCACTCTGCGTCGGAGACAGTTTTCTTGTTGCGCTGGTTGAGTGAGCGAATGTGATAAATAACACAGTGCAATAAAAATTTACCTTCACCTTTTCTTCTGCCTTGGCTCCTATGTATGATTTTTTGATATATTTTGACGCAAAAACAAATTTCCCCGAGTTTAAAGATTTCACCTTAAGGAGCAACAGTGGCGCCATTTTGGATTTTTGAGAAATCAGAAATTTTTGATGTTTTTTCGACGCCATTTTGTTTTGATTATTCTTCACATTTTAGCATTTTCTTACCCATATTTTAAAAAACGGATCTTAAATCGGAAAAAATTGAGCTCAAAACGGTGATTCTACGGAAACGGTTTGGCATGATTCTAGTGTATTTCACAAAGCGAAACAATATCGAGTATATATGAGCATTCAAGGCAATGCGCTAATATCTAAAAGTGGTAGTTAAAATCTGTCTTATATTGAGTGAAAAAGTCTCAGGATCGATTGATAGGTGTCTGATGTACGTAAAATGTCAGCAACATGCTAATTTTGTCCCGACTCCCCGACATTATTAAAACAGAATGGAAAAGGAGGATATCTGTTTGATGTAATATCAAGAGTGTTATTCTAACGTCGAGAAGAACCTATTTTAGTACTGTAGGGGACTTGGGGCAAAATTGATGTGTTTCTGACATTTTACGAGGATCAGACACGTACCAATCGATTCCTGAGACTTTTTCGCTCCACATAATACAGATTTCAACTACCAATTTCTGATATTAGCGCATAACTTTTAATGCTCATACATACTTGATAATATCTCGCTTTGTGAAATTTACTAATCCCATGCCAAAACAGTTTTCATAGAAGCACCGTTTTGAGCTCAGTTTATGTCCGATTAAAGATCTGTTTTTTAAAAGATGGGTAAGAAAATGCTATTATGTGGATAAACTCTTAGAAAAACATCGATAATTTCCGATTTCTTCGCTGCCGGTAGGAAGTTTGCTAGACCCTTTGATGTTCAGTATCTACACATTCGATTTTCCTTTCTTAGGAGATAGCTGCGTGCTCTTTCTGTCGCAGACGACACTGCAATCACCGATGGAGAAAAAATGCCAACTTTAGCAGTGCCCTGATGCCTTTGTCGAATATCGATAATCTCTCAAATTAAAATCTCCTCCATCATTCGTTGTGGTCATGGACGGTACAGGAGTTGAGTGGTCATCCGAAGTTATTTACTTAGAATTATCGTTCGATGAAAACCTTCTTTTCCGATCACAAGTGGAGAGGACATTGCTAGAGAAACATTTCAAAAGGTCCTATTTACTTTGATCGATCACTTTCATTCAATCACCACAACTTATTAAACACCTTTTATGCCACGTTATTTGCACGAGTTATTAGTGGAGGGAACTCTCCCAGCTGGTCTCGAGGTATGATGCTGGCCTAACAAGCCAGTCGTCGTAGGTTCGAGTCTCGGCTCGGGAGAGACTGTTAGTGTCAGTAGGATCGTAGCGCTAGCCCCGCAATTGTTCTGTACACTTAACAGTTGGCTACGAAGTCTGTGTATAATAAACAGAAGGTCGAGTTCCGATACGGAATGTAGCACGAAGGCTTTGCTTTTTAATAGTGGAGGGATCACTCTAGCCTTCTGAATGAAAACCACGCTTGAGAAAGTTACTAAAGCTGAACAATTGCCAAAATAAAAGGACGCTCCGATAAAACGATAAAAGCAGATAGGACTTTTGAAATGTTTATCTAGATTGGTCAAATGGTGTGCTTTGGTTGGATCGTTGTACCCGCTCATTTGTCGCAGATTCCGCCTCTCAACCAGTGTCCCCTCTATCTTTTATGCAGCTCCGGTGTGAGAGATTGAGAATTTTTGGGATGATCCTTAAATGACCTTATGATACTAGAATTCAAAAAGCAGACATAGAAATAAACGACACTTAAACTTAATTTGCACAAAAATGTCAAGCTTTGCAATATGCTTTAATAGGCGGTCTGTATATATATCTTAAAAGAACGGTTGGTTTGAGCTTTCACAGAGCTGGGGTACATGTTTGTATGATGCTGCTTCCCACACAGACGGGAGATCCAAAATCTAGCGCTGTGGAAGATGATCTACAATCACCAGTGCGCGGTCTGCCGGTTTCCTTTAATGGTACGTTCGCTATGTTGGTCGTCGCCTGCTGTGTTGCGATTTACCGTTTTTCCTGTGAATCGTCCTCTTGCAAAAGTGACAGACAATGAAGGCTAAAGTTCTGCATGCTAACTTGAGAATCATGTTCAAGCGATCAAAACAACAAGTCGTGCATTAGAAAATGGTTATTAAACATTTTTTGCAGCGGTCACGGTCAAGTGAAAATTCAATTATCGCTTACTACATAGTTTCTATCATTGTCAGTAACGTTTTGCGAGCAACTTCTTCAACTGTATCAACTTGGCGAGCAACTTCTCCAATTATATGATTTTGAGGCGCTTAAAAGTCCCATTGGTATTCTACAATAGTGACACTGGAATGTTTGTTCAATTTATCGCCATGATTCTAACTCTTTTCATTATTCATTGCTTAATACACACTGCAAGCAAGCAAACAACATATATTACTATTGAAGAAACGATCATCAACATACACTATTAGCACACGCAGGACAAGGATCTCAATTTTTCAATAGTAATATAACTAGCGTCAAATATTCATAGTTTACCGCATGACTTATTTTCCAATCGATTGTTGTAAAAATGAAGAAAATCCTTACGAAACTGACGGATTTGAAAGCATTTGAAGCTAGACAATTTCGTGACGCTCTCGATGTTTCCGGTTATTTAATTTGTACCTTTATTTTGCCGTAAGACGTAATTTAAATTGGCTAAGAGCCACAAAATCTAATGGGTTATATTTATATTGTAATCAAAACAGTTTATGCTGCATTTAGTTTAAAAAGTTGCAATATTTTTCTCCCTCATCTGCGATCAAACTGATATCTTTCCCACAGTTTGTTGATTGCCTTCTCCGTCGTCATAACTGCAAAATCGTGTTTCGATCGAGGTTCAATTGACTATGAACTGACTATCCCATTAACCGATAAAGAACTCTGTAGGAAGCAGAAAACTTCCTAGACAGGAGATGTCATCTCGTCTGCCTTCGTCACTACTAACGTGGAAGACGTGATTGCAGCAGCAGATGCTTACCGAGGCAGGAACGAATGTTGAACTGTGAAATTGTCAAGAAGGAATGGCTTTAATTTGTGCTAACAAGCTTCGTATCGCAATGTGGACATCCGCAATCGGCGCGGTCTTCGCTTGTGTGTTATCACGGAACGGACAGGTTCTGCAGGAGTGTGCTTTTTATTTGTCCTGCTTTTTCTCCTCTAGTTGGGTGGAGGAGAATAGTGCTGACGCTGCGAGAGAGTGACAACTTCCAGTCAGTTGCTTAAATGAACACTTTGAGTTGCTTTCAGCATCATTTTTTGGCAGTTCAACTTTATCTGTTTCTCGTTTCTCAACGTTCAAAGTGATGACAGAGATGTGATGACTTGTCTCGATCTGTTTAAAGTTATAAAAAATAGCACGTTTATGCTATGCTTCCACACAGAATTGATTGTGCTAAATTCACTTAAATATTTTAACCAATCAATAACATTACTAAGATGTCAAATCGATACAATTTCTTGTAGAAAAAAAAACAGGTCTAGTAACACTCAGCGAATATCAATTTATGACATAAATGTTAATCTTCCAATTTTTATCCATCATAATATTTCGCACATTCTCACTTCGAACCATCCTTCTCGGCATCTATTTGTGGTGATAAAACGGACAGCAGGGTGACATTAGAATAAATTGAAAACCTCCTACCCCCAACCAGTCTTCGACTGGGAGGGAAGTTGACATTCTTGTGAATCTGTCGCTCGTGCTGTCGTGAAGAGGAAAATCAAATTTACATTTGTCGTTTCCCGTACCATCGATGGCCGTTCATTGCAATTTGGGCCTTAGCACTTCCGCACGCACTGTCAAAACCGCATGAAAGACCATTTCTTGGAGATGGTTTGCCTTATTCGTGGATGTTATTCTTGATTCCGCGAGGTTGAAACTAAACTGAACAGCAATCCGCAAATCTGTACTCATTTGTTTCATCCGAAAAGTGGCATAAACTTTAATCTGGGTCAACCATTCATCAAATGTTCTCGTAAACCAAAAAGAGTAAATGACAGTTTTCACCCATTCTGATGTCTCGAACAGCCCTGACACCTTTCGAAATCAATGAAGTATCGCCGAACGCGCCCGTCAGATATCTGTTCGCGTTTACCCTGCACGCAAATCCATTTTTCATTACGTCGAGAAACGTTCCTCATCATAAATCACAAAGCCGCTATTGTGCCACCGTCAATGAATTTCCTGTTGGCTGTCATTTCTATTACGCAAAAGGTTTTTTTTGCGAACAGCGAAAGGGTACCCTTTTGTTGCCCCCGTCAGAGTGGGAAAGGATGGCCGAGATGGTCAGAATGCAATAGAAAAAACCCGGATCAGGATAAAAATTTATCAAAACTAACCATTCTTTTTCGCTTTGCGAGATGCACTTTACCCCCAGACAGGGAACACGCGGCTGCACGTCTCAAACAGATCCTTCGGTAAGACACAATAGCAGAGACGGGAGCTTTTCACTCGGGATAGGGTGCGAAGGGCAGGAAGAATACCCGTAAAACCGACACAAAGCGAACCGGAAAAGGTATTGAATCCATTAAAATTGATTGGCTTTTCCTTTCTCTCCCATCGGCATCAGAGCGGCCACACAAACCAGGAGGAAAGAACTGCGTGTGCTTTATCTATTTTGCAACGAATTTTTGTCGGATCTGAGCACCGATTTTCTCCTCATGCCACCACAAATCAGGAAGCTTTCGTTGCTTCGAAAGCAGAAGGTGAAAGAAGAAATGCCAGCAAAAAGATAAAGAAAAATCTGCTTTACTTCGATCAGCTTGGCCGCGTTCCAGTGGATGGTGCTAGTGCAGCAGCTCCGCAGCCTGTTCACAACCGAACCGGACGCAAAGAGATTCAATTTGAAGGACTTGACGCTTTTGGAGAGAGTTTTCTAAGATTTTTCCTCCTTTCCGCTGGAAGCAGAAAGGCGTACATAAGGAGTGTTTTTTTTTTGAGTAGCCAGTTAGCTGTGGAATTGAGTTAGGATCATATCAGTTTGGCAACAGCTGTGGGCTTCCGGTATCGGCGCTATGATTTAGGAGACATTACGGGTGATTGAATCAATTCACTCAATTAGGGTTAAACATTTTTTGTGCCGTTGATGTTGGTTTGCGTACAAAAGAAGCATGAAACCATGAAATAAAATTTTAGTAGCTACTCGATAAGAGCTTTAGGGTTTGAAATTATTATTAAAATCGTACTGCATCATTAAAATAGTCTCGAAAATGTTGGAATTAGAAAAATCTGAGTTTGAACTTCACTTTTATGTAAAATTTATCTCACATTTCCCCATCCAGAACTTTTCATCAAAAAAAAAAAAAAAAAAAAAAAATAGAATTCAATTCGTTTTGGGGGCACCAAAATTTATAGAAATGGTTGAATAGCTACAATCTTTCATTTTTTCCGGTTTGAGCTTTTGGAATGAACATTTTTTATCTTTTGTGGCTGTACACAGATTACAAGGTGCCCGTACTCATTGATGGAACAGGGTTGGTTGGTAGTAATGCTGTGCCCCAATTTGGTATCGCATAATTATAGAGACTAATGACCTTTCTAGGATTGGAATTTCATAGGTACCTGATATGGAGTTAAAGACAACGCCCGAAAAAGTAATACCTAGTACACGCAAGGGCTTCACAATGCACACAGATCAGTGTTCGGTAATAACTCTCATGTAGAGACGTAGTTTACCACGCTTGAGACCGAGGAGCCTCTTGGTTATAACAGGGTTTGGAAAGATAAACTGTTTAGATCAGTGGTTTTCAACCTTCTTCAGTTCATGCACCCCCTTTTGATAATTTTTACAAGCTTTTCCCCCCCTATGGGCACCATGAAAGAAAAGCTGTAGTAATTAAAAAATATAAGGCTTTTTAAACTTTAATTTTGACCAGGTTTCAAGCAGGAGCAGGAGAACACCAATACACGGGCATACAATACAGCATTTCTTGTGAAGGTGTGTGTGACGATTTATCGTTACCAAGCACATTTGAAAAAAAAATGAAAAAAATGTCGCACCACCGTCAATCACAAAGGCTCATTACATGTGAAATTTTTCCACTCGCAATTCCCCCCCTGCAACGGTTAAATTCCCCCCTAGGGGGGAATTCCCCCCCGGTTGAAAACCGCTGGTTTAGATTGTCTGCAGTCCTGTGTGTTGTTCCATCGGTTGACTATTTCTAGCATTTCCCCTGCTTAAAGTTCGCGCGCTTGACTTCGGATTTGGAGGTACCTAGAAATGGCTTGGCTTGCGAGGTAAACAACATTTCCATTCCCCTCGATACCACAGTGTTCAGGATACCTGAGCCTGATTAGTTCAACAGAACTTGGTTCTGTCGGTATAACTCCCGAAGTGCTGTGCTTATTTGGACTTTTGCATGTCTATAGCAACGTTTAAGACATAGACGAGTATAGCGTACACTTCTGCTTGTGAAACGGTTGGCCATATACCTATTGGAATAGTTTCCTTGACCCCGAGCCCGTGAACTTCGGAGCCAGTTGGGTTCTATTTTCGAGCCATCTGAATAAAAGCAGATGATACCTGATGTGAGTTCAGGACCATCCCTGCTTCACATATGGTGTTTGGTTTGAATTACCTTATATGAAACATCGAGATTGTTCTGAACCGCCATGCAGTCTGATACTGTGGTGACTAAAGATGTTAGTTTATACTCCCTGCGAAAATGACAAATTACATCGCCTTCAAAGATTATTTTGTTAGGTTCAAGCCGTAAGGCCCAAACACAATGGATACGTTGCCGCTGCATTTGCGGCAATTTGACAGTTGGCCCATATATTTTCTGTCAAATGAGCGTTAACGCAACGCAAACGTATCCATTGTGTTTTAGTGCACCAAGCTCTGCGTTTTTCTTTACATGAAGATGTAGAGGCAGTAGGCAGAGCATGGCCTCCTAAGCCACCGTTGCACAGTAGTCGGAGGCCGTAAAAACCTCGATTTTTCATGTCTATATTTTTGATGTTTTGCATTTCTCCGAAGATTCTCAAACTGTTAATGACCTATACCCAAAATTTTATGACAATCGATTGAGACATCGATTTTTAATCACACTTTGAATGTTGCTACATCAGGCAATTTCGATGATTTTCATGTTTGAAATCACAATTTATAGCTTAACTTTAAACACCTGTAACTCCCTCAGTTTTGATCCGATTTCGATTCAACAAGTTTCATTTTGAAGGAAAATTTATGTACTTTTCGGTTGATTTTCAAGACAAAGCCTAAAATACAACTACTCTCTCAATCGACCAACAATCAATGGGAAATTGATTGTACTTTTCAGATTTTTGAGCCCTGTTTTGCACATCGTTGCTCATAGGGAGATGTTTTGAATATAAAACTATGAAGACTTTGCTGGTCAGTTGTTAAACATTCAGTTTCGTATATCTAAACAAAATGATTGACTGGAAAGTATACATGAAGTTTTTCCAGTAGTCGCAAACATTTTTATATCAATTTATAAACCGCTTTCAGTACTACAAGAAGTATAAAGAGAGGATAAATTGAATTGATGAGAAAAAATACCGTACTACCGTACGATCTCATAATTTTCCTTAAAAAACCTCTAACTTGTCCCAGAAAGATCGTAAATTGGTCAACCGGCTCAAAAATTAAAAAAAATTCTGAAAAATAAATTGAGTTATGACGATTTTTGCACCACCCTAATTCATAAAGGAGTACCCTAAGAACCAAACAAAGAAACACGATTCTAAAGTTTTTCGATGAAGAACTAGTAAGGGAACCACCCCAATATTCATTTTAGCACCTGTATTCTTCTCGTCGCTTTTATTTCGCTCTTCTTGTAGTTCTTAACTTCCGAACACTCGACTGGATCGAGAGGTAAAATAAAACTACTTTTACTTTAAAAAATAAGTAAAATTTTACAGTAAATAAGACAAATAAGAGCAATGAGATGAATATAGGTGTTGTGATGAATGTGGTGCGTATGGCGCTGGTAACGGAGAGACAGGCCAGTCTTTGAACTTGAGGTTTGCTTTGACTGTCACTTCACTAACCTTGGGCCACCACACGAGTTAGACTCAGGCAATTCTTGGCCGTGCAATGGTTATGAGTCAATTGTGGTTTCAATCCCCAGGTTTTGCCAAATAGTGTGCTGCAAGCCCCAATTGCCGTTGTAGCTATATTGATTGCGTAGTCAATTCGGGCCATCCAATTCAGCTTACTGTTCAGAACACCCATTCAGATCTCCTAACTGGCCTCGAGGTACGATGCAGGCCTAACAAGCCAGTCGTCGTAGGTTCGAGTCTCGGCTCGAGAGGGACTGTTAATGTCAATAGGATCGTAGCGCTAGCCCCAAAATTGTCCTGTACACTTAACAGTTGGCTGCGAAGGCTGTGTATGTGTATAGATCGTGTTCCGAATCGGAATGTAGCACCAAGGTTTTGCTTTGCTTCGAACACCCATTTAGTAAGGAGACAGAGTGTGTTTCCCCCGTTTGGCGAAGGGGACAATAACTGTTTTAGCAGGATTCATGTTCGGACCCCTGCTGAGTGCGCCAACTTAGGATAATGTCTAGTGTCGTCTTAAGACGGCTCGATATTGTTGCGTTACATTTTCCGCGAATTATGAGGACTATTTCATCGCAATAGCCTACAATTCCATTGCCAAGCTGATTATCTTAACAGTACATCGAGCACCAGCGATTAAAGCAGGGGGGAGGGGAACCCACTGAGACGGTAAATAAAGCAGCTCCAGAGCATATTCCGATTCGAGCTCATTGTAGTGCTATCAACTCTCCTTTTCAGGAGAGCAGTATTGAGTGAAGCATAGATTGTCAAAAGCGCCTTCAATATCAAGAAAAGTGAATATCTATTGATACTTCAGCGGTTATTCGATAAGAGTCACTATGCCATTAAGAGCAGTTTCCGTCGATTTGACAGGTTGGTAAGCGTGTGAATCTTTGAGTAGTGGTGAGTCCTTGAAGAACTCATTGAGGATATAGCTATCTGCAATTTTCTCCAATAACTTTAGGAATGAAAATGTGAGGTAGTGTAGGGGAAGGGGTTATAAAAAGGACACCCTAAGCTATTTCTCAATTTTCTCCACAATTAATCACTAAAACCATGAGTCGATCGCGCACATTAACTGAGCAACTAATGATTGATGCAAAAAAATGATTGTTTTATAAAGATAGGTAGATTGTCATCTGGTACTGGAGACTTCATAGGTGCAAAAGAGGTTAATGCCCAATTAATTGAAGCTTCCATAAACAAGCTTCGAGAGAGTAGAATAGACTGTAGACTGTGTTGCTCCGACGTTGGTTGTTCGGTTGTACATGTGGACCCAGAAGAGTGCGTGTTTATAAGAACCTGCTGTGATTCCTTGAATGTGACGTTGATACTGCCGTTCTCTTCTTTCAACTACCCTAGACCGTTGGTGTGGTCTATGGACATCGCCTTTTGAAGTCGTGTGACTTCGTGCATTGTTTGGATGACCTCGCAGAACTTGATTCTATGAATTCTACTAGCCGTCGTACTCAGTAAGTGACGCTCTGTATTCATCCCAGTTGGATGTGCTCCATGGTGGAGATTAACCCATTCCATGGCATCACCTGACATATAAACTTTGATAACAGTTTAACAACTATACTTTGAAATTTCTAACGATGAAAATATTCTAAGCAGTCAGAGAACAGAATGATCTTCAACAGGCAATATAGTTTGTGCCAATTATGAATGCAGTTACTGAGTAATAAGAATGTCATTTTTCGATGTAAAACCTAATTTTTCTCCGCAGGGATAGGGTTAATGAGCGTTTTGTTCCACCAGGGCACGCTGCGAAACAAAAACGTCTCCTTCTGGGGACAGCTTGCGGTTGTAGGCATCAGTGATTTTGCATTCAAGTTCATGAGCAGCAATATCCAAATTGAAAGGTGTGCGTATATCAATTGAGTAGAGTGACCGGAAGTTGGCTAAGTGTTTCCCAAATGAGGACCAGTTAGTCTTCTTTGGGTTTCTGAATTTTCGCTTTTTAGAGGATTAGCTTCGATGTCATCTCTTATGGCGGTAGTAAAAGGGGCTGTTCCCTACATTACATATATTGACCTCGTTAAGATGTTTAAGAAGGTACTTACCCCTGTTGTTGGTATCCGAGCTGCCCCAAATCGTGTGGTGAGCATTCACATGGCATCCGAAAATGAACGGCTTATAGACAGCTTTGTAGTACCGCACGAGTGTACAGACCTCGGGAGTTGCAATATCGTCCAAGTCATCGGGAAAGTAAGCGGATGCGATATCCATGTCTTGTTTTACGTTAGTATTCGGGACTTTCGCTGCAATTGGAGTGTGTTTGATTACTCTGCTCAACAGAATTGCAGTCTTAGTTTTAGGATGAGTGTTAGAGTAGATTAATCTACCTTTTGAGGCCAAGAACCTTCGTGTTGTTGACCTATGGTTCCTGTACTAGAGCAACGGTGACTTGCTCTTTGGTGAACCTTCTTTGCTTTGCCTGCTGTAAACGATGAGCAACAGACGAGCAAAATCATTTCAAATCGCCTGGAAATACGCGAAAATTCAATCGACCATTTTTGATTTGAATGAAACTTTGCACACTTATTTGGCTTAGCAAACTGAGCATTTTTCACAGGTGGAGAGATTTTTTACACCCATGAGTTACATTCTAAAAGGGCGTATGCCTTTTGGCATAGGTTTTATTTGGAGCATTGTAGCCCAGAAACCGTTGGTTATATAGAAAAACTGTCTGAGAATGAGTTGTAGCGAATCGAAAATGCATCATAGAAAAATATACACTGTACAAAACAAATTTTTTTTGACCAAAAATAAATTAAAAATAAACATTAAATTTCAATTAAAAAAAAAAAAGAGTTGATTTTGTTTTTTATTTTTTTTTTAAAGAAACTTGACGTTAATATGCAACTTTTGAAAAAAAGTCCAGGATGGAAAAATGAAAAATATTTTTTTCGTGGTAGATTGATTTTTTTATGAAAATTCTAATTCAAATATTTTTCAAAATATTTGTATTCTGATGATTTTAAAAGATGCAGAGAGTCAATTTGAATCAAACATCTTTTTCTTAATTTGTCCATGGTTCTCCAGGAAAAACCATACGTTCATTGGAATGCTTGATCAAAAATATACAATTCATTCTTTGACAACAAAACGATTGGGCGAACGGTTCTCAAGAAAAGTGTTGAATGTTCTAAGTGATATAAAAATATATAGGAATCAAATGTTTATTTTCGAGTTTTATTATCTTAGGAACATATTTTTTATGATCATAAGTAAATGATTCGTCATCTTTTGAAAACAGCTTCGTTTGTATCTTATTTTCTGAAGTGCGCTTGTAATGTGTTACGTTTTAAGTAACTTCTACTACAATTTCTCGTACGTTTTCGCGACTCGAATACTTGCCCGCTCTGGGTCGTCACTTTTGGTCTCCTGGTGGATAATTCACTGGGCGGACTTTCAACCCACCTATGGTCACTGAGTGAAAATTTTACGAATATTTCAAGCAGAAACAAGCAAAGAACAGTTAAATTTCGTTACTAGACCAGACATGTTTATTTTAAACTGTTTGTATTAAACACTATTGTTAGTAAGTGGGGTAAATTTTACTTGCGCATATTGATGCAAAATCGTTGCTTCAGCGCACCGCGTGCTGTTGGCTACTGGGCTGGTTGGTCGACTGAAGGGATGCGAGGGGGCTCCGGAACGATGATCGATGCTCGTTGTTGAAGTTGTCTCCGTGATGTAACGGACGCAGCGGCGTCCCGCTTCAGGTACAGGAAATCTCGGATTTTCAGCCAGTCTTGGCCTGATGACGAACGGCCGATGATTGCTGGATTTACTGGCGAATATTGGCCTAATGACGAGCAGCCAATTCACCGGAGGAGTTGCGGGCACGATGAATTTCTTCCCACCGGTTGGTTGTACAGGCTTGATGTCCCAAAATGGCGTGAAAGTACCGCCAACGAACGAAATGGCGTTTTCGAGCACACACGACACTAACTTTGTCGAATAACTTGCCTTGGTTGGCCACACACAACTTACACCTCCGGGTGAAATATTATCAAGAGACCAAGAGTCTGTTGTCCGCCCCCTTTTATCCCTTAACAGTCCGCTTTCCATCGCAGACCCTCCCTGCCTCGCATCGCACCGCCCTGTCCTTCTCGCCGTATCAGAGTTTAAGGGTTTACAATTTTTTTATCGTTTTTGTTTGGGTTGGTGTCAGGGTTGAATATAGAATTTTATTCTAATTTTAGAACACATGCATTTTGTTTTGTATACTAACGCTTGTTTCGTTTTACCAATACATATTTTATTTTAAATTTAGTTACATGAAAATTTATTTAATAGATTTTTAACATCATATTTTTTTTTTAATAACGAGAAACGCAAATTTAAATATATATAATATTGAAGAGAAAAAATGACGTTTGACCAAATGAATCGAATATTTACAAACCTTAACTCTAATGACACCACCCGTGGCTATTAAGCAAAAATTAAACATCACTCAAACATAAAAGTATGGAGCGTTGACAAATAATTTTAGCTTAAACATTTACTGACAACAATTTTTACACTTAAACTATTAACAATATAAATACAAGTAAAGATCAAGCTGGCTCAGCGACCAATGGATTTTATTGTGACCGTCAAAGAGTTTGGTCACAATTTTCCCGGAGTCGGATAAAAAAAAAACTGAAGGTTTTTTTTTCTATTTTGAGTGTTAACTTCAGGTCAACTACTGCTCTCTTAGAGTCAGGGCAATTTGTGGAATGATTTTTCATGACAATCAGAGGATCTCTTTCCCACAAATTGTATGACGCTAAGACAGTGAGCCTGTCCACCATCCGTCACTGTCCGATGCGACTACTGCTCCCTCAGTATCAGTTCAATTCATGAGATGATTTTTCATAGAAACCAGAGGAGCTCTTTCTCATGAATTGTGTGACACTAAGGCAGTGAGCCTGTCCACCTACCGTCAGATGCGACTACTTCTCTTTCAGTATCAGTTAAATCCGTGAGATGATTTGTCATGGAAACCAGAGGAACTCTTTCTCAAGGATTGTATGACACTGAAACAGTGAGCCTGCCCACCATCAGGGACAGTCGGATGCGACTACTTCTACTCCAGTACCAGTACTCTTCGTTGAATGATTTGTCATGGTATTCAGAGGAACTCTTTTCAACGAATTGTATGAGGCACTGAAGGAGTGAGCCTGGCCATCCTGCCCTACACTCCATCCGAAATCTGTCAAAATTAGAATCGACTATAATCTCCTGATTTTCCATACTAGAGATCTTACAGGCTTCTTATCGAAGTGGCAGGTGTTGCGTCAGATAAAATCCCTTTTGTTCGTCATCGCCGTACATGTTGAGTAGAAATGTCTTACAGAACCAAGAACCGAACCGATTAAACCTATCAACCTTACTTTTTACTTTATCCTTTTCGTCACAATCATATTTTGGACGGATAAACAATTCTTGCTATCATCTCACTTGGGTCACTCAAACATTCATCTCATTCAGTCAAACACTCATTCCTACTTCGCAATCGCAACTCTTAAAATTAATACATATTGATCATTTATGCTAGGGGCCCCTAAAACTTATAATTTTGCATCTAATTTTGATGCACATTGTGAATTATCTCACTGTTTACGCGCTTCCAAAGACTCTCTCGACTTGCTAGAGAAAAACGAGTAAGAAGTACGCAGAATTATATAATTCACGAATAAGAGTGTTATGTCGACATGGCTGCGTACGTGCGCGAAGACTACCGATGTAGCCTGACACAACACAACCCTGTCGATGTCGACTTATGCTTATGCTGTTTGGAACTGTCAAAATCATCTCAACATAATAACGTGCAGGATCACACCAACTAGCAGAAGCAGAAACATTTGGTAAGTATAATTGTTTAACTATTTTTTTTTCTCTTTTGTAGGGTCTAGGATCGATTCCACAGGAGTTCGAATTGGATGGAGCGACGATGGCACGAGAAGGCCGCAATTGATATGGTGGTTATAAACATTGAAAGCGGAAATTAAATACAGTGATGTTTGCTTGGTTGTGTTTTTTTTTTTTTTTTTTTTGTACAGTTGTGGTAACGCGTGATTTAATCGGGCTTCAGATGAGCGGCAGGCCAAATACCGATACTTTTTCCGGCTAAATCTTGCAGTTCGTAGGAGGAAGAACCGATTTTAGCTTTGACTCGGCAAGGCACGAACTGTGGCCCGTATTTGGCATTGTAGTGGTTCGCTGTGCTAGAGAGCTTCATGTTTCTGCGATAAACTAGCTGCCCCTCCACGAACAGTTTTGCAAAGCGACGACTACGCAAGTTGTACCTGTGTTGTGAAGATTCGTGTGCTTTCTCCAAGTTCTTACGGACGACTTCGAAAATGCGGGCAAACATTTGTTTACGTCGGTCTTGCAGCTGTTCGGGAGTGACGTTTTTGTTATCGCGCTCGATTTTATGATCCGTTCCGACCTCGTATAACTCCTGGCCGTGGGTTACGAAAAATGGTGTAAAGCCTGTCGAAGAATGGACACTGGTGTTTAGAGCCATCTCGATTTCGGCAGTTCGCGTATCCCACAGTCGCTGGTTTTCTTTAACGTACGTGCGGATAGCGGCATTAATTGTTCGGTTCACTCTTTCTACAGGATTAGCCTGAGAGTGATACCGTGAATTTAGCCAGTGTGTTATTTTGAAGCGGTCTAGTAGCTCTTTGAAGCCCTTCGAAGTGAAGCTGCTACCGTTGTCCGTGATAATGATCTCTGGAACTGAATTCCGGAGGAACCATTGGTCTCTCAGAATAGTGCACATTGGCGAACTGTTTACATTTCTGGTGGCGGTGGATGCTATTCTGTCCGTCACCAAAACAGCAGAGGTAGCACTCCAGCGTAAAAGATGGGGCATTCGCTATTGCGCAATCGTCACGTTGGACGTGAAAAATGCGTTCAATAGTGTTAGCTGGGATTCCATAGCCCACTCGCTTCGGAAACTAGACATTCCGGTATCTTTGTACAGGATTCTGGGAAATTATTTCCAGAATCGTGTGCTAGTTTACAGCACAGACGAGGGTCAAAAATGTGTCCCAATTACCGCAGGGGTTCCACAAGGTTCCATCCTGGGCCCGGTACTGTGGAATATCATGTACGATGAAGTGCTGAAACTAAAGCTCCCCCAAGGGGTTGTGATCGTTGGGTTTGCGGACGACATCACACTTGAGGTCTACGGCGAGTCGATCGAGGAGGTTGAGTTGACGGCTTCGCGCTCTATAAGCGTCGTCGAGGACTGGATGCGCTCCAAAAAACTGGAGCTTGCGCATCATAAGACGGAGATTTCAGTTGTCAATAACCGCAAGTCGAAGCAACAGGCGTTGATCAGTGTCGGGAATTGCACCATCGCCTCTAAGCGCTCCCTGAAGCTGCTGGGGGTGATGATCGATGACAAGCTCGCCTTCGGGAGCCATGTCGAATATGCCTGTAAGAGGGCTTCAATGGCTATTGCAGCATTATCTCGCATGATGTCCAATAGCTCAGCAGTGTACGGCAGCAAGCGGAAACTTCTAGCTAGCGTGACTTCGTCCATACTGAGATACGGCGGGCCAGTGTGGTCCAAAGCACTAGGTACTAGTAAACATCGGAGTAAGTTGGAAAGTACCTACAGGCTCATATGCCTGAGGGTTGCGAGCGCGTATCGAACTGTGTCATACGACGCAATCTGCGTCCTGTCCGGCATGATGCCTATCAGCATAGCCATTAAGGAGGACGTAGAATGCTTCGATCAACGTGACACAAGGGACATACGAGGTACCAGAAGATCATTCTCGATGATCTGATGGCAGCAGGAGTGGTCCAATTCCGCGAAGGGTAGATGGACGCATCGACTTATTCCGGATGTATCCGGATGGGTCGGGAGGCGCCATGGAGAAGTGAACTTCCATCTGACACAGATTCTGTCAGGCCATGGTTGCTTTAGGCAGTATCTACACAGATTCGGGCATGCGGGGTCCCCCATGTGTCCCGAGTGCGCGGATGCCCTCGTTTTGTGCATGCGCGGAGCGATATGATGGTAGTGAGCGGGCCAGACACCACTCCGGACAACCTAGTTCGGAGGATGTGTAAAGACCCAAACATTTGGAGGGCGGTTTGTACAGCCGCCTCTCAAATAGTTTTAGAATTGCAAAACAGGCGACAGGTTGACCACCGACACGCCAGTGTTGGCTAACGGACAGTCTCCAGGTTAGTTAGCTAAGTTAGCAAAAAGACCCAAAGAACCAAGAGGGTGCACAGAGCACAAAAGCCGCTTCCCGAAGCAATACCTAGCGGTGGTCCCGGGGAGTATTATGGGCTGGAGACTGAAGGGGTTTTAGTGGGTCCGGTCACTGATTCAAACCAACCCCACACTCCCTGAGGTTGGTCACCTCAGGGGTTTGGATGCAAATTTCCCCTTCACCTGAAACAAAAAAAAAAAAAAAAAAAAAAAAAAACATTTCTGGTGGGGTGGATCATCACCCACTTTGAGAAGTAATCACACACCACTAACCACGACGGCTACGGGGAAGAGGGCCAATGAAATCAGCCGAAATTATTTGCCACGGGCGAGTGGCTATTTTCATTTTTCCCATTTCAGGTACCACTGGAACAGATGCAGCTTTCACTTCTTGCACATTCCACACTTTTTGACGTAGGTTTTAATTTCCGTTGCCATTCTAGGCCAATAATACCGCATTCTGATTCTCGCAAGTGTCAAACCAAAAGGCATCCGTGTGTACTGGAATAACCCTTTTCCTTGCACACTAAAAGCTGTGAACTTTCGCGAATTTTTTTCCAGGGGCACTTGAAGAAAAGCTTCCGAAAGGTCGATGGTGGATAAGTATCGCGCCTTTGGAAGCTGTCCCAAGATACGACCTGGATGAGGCAACGGATACGCGTCTCGCACCGTCCTCTCGTTAATCTTGCGCGCATCCAGTTGCTTCAGCACACCGCGTGCTGTTGGCTGCTGGGCTGGTTGGTCGACTGAAGGGATGCGAGGGGGCTCCGGAACGATGATCGATGCTCGTTGTTGAAGTTGTCTCCGTGATGTAACGGACGCAGCGGCGTCCCGCTTCAGGTACAGGAAATTTCGAATTTTCAGCCAGTCTTGGCCTGATGACGAACGGCCGATGATTGCTGGATTTACTGGCGAATATTGGCCTAATGACGAGCAGCCAATTCATCGGAGGAGTTGCGGGCACGATGAATTTCTTCCCACCGGTTGGTTGCACAGGCTTGATGTCCCAAAATGGCGTGAAAGTACCGCCAACGAACGAAATGGCGTTTTCGAGCACACACGACACTAACTTTGTCGAATAACTTGCCTTGGTTGGCCACACACAACTTACACCTCCGGGTGAAATATTATCAAGAGACCGAGAGTCTGTTGTCCGCCCCCTTTTATCCCTTAACAGTCCGCTTTCCATCGCAGACCCTCCCTGCCTCGCATCGCACCGCCCTGTCCTTCTCGCCGTATCAGAGTTTAAGGGTTTACAATTTTTTTATCGTTTTTGTTTGGGTTGGTGTCAGGGTTGAATATAGAATTTTATTCTAATTTTAGAACACATGCATTTTGTTTTGTATACTAACGCTTGTTTCGTTTTACCAATACATATTTTATTTTAAATTTAGTTACATGAAAATTTATTTAATAGATTTTTAACATCATATTTTTTTTAATAACGAGAAACGCAAATTTAAATATATATAATATTGAAGAGAAAAAATGACGTTTGACCAAATGAATCGAATATTTACAAACCTTAACTCTAATGACACCACCCGTGGCTATTAAGCAAAAATTAAACATCACTCAAACATAAAAGTATGGAGCGTTGACAAATAATTTTAGCTTAAACATTTACTGACAACAATTTTTACACTTAAACTATTAACAATATAAATACAAGTAAAGATCAAGCTGGCTCAGCGACCAATGGATTTTATTGTGACCGTCAAAGAGTTTGGTCACAAATGGGATGTTCATGTTCTTTAGCTAAGCTTGCATTTCCTGCCATTCGTTTTAATATGCCACCAATTGCATCGCATGGGCCTTTACCATGAGAAGTCGCAAAAAATGCCACTCTGCATCGACGTTATATTCTGTTGCAAAGTTTTTCCTTTTTTTATATTGTGAGGCAGCTCCATCATACAATAATATCGCTTTTTTCAAATCTATTGTGGTTTTCAAAAAACTCATTAATTTGGCAATGAACACCTGAACCCCAACAGTATCATGATGGAGTACTTCCGATATTATGATGAAGCTGATATTCTTAAGTGTTCCAGATTCTGAATAGGAAACAACGAAGGGATGAATGGTGGCTTGACTATTATTCCAATAACTACACAAATCACAAATTGATAAAGACGTATTAAAATGAGCTTGACTGTTCAATGTTTTTAATTTTGCAATAACGTTTTCGTTTAATTTGCGTAGCTTGATGAGCACGGATGATCAGGAAAGTGTTTACAGCATTTGGGCTTGGTGTATTCCATTTTCACTCTGTTCATCTTCACAAAATGCAAACTGTTACTAACAGTAGTGGAGTAGTGCAATCGTATTTATATACGAAAACAGATATTATAGGTAACCCAGTAGTTATTGGTTGCGTACTTTACAAACAGTTATTATTAGTAAACAAGTAGGTAGTGTTGCACGACAAACATATTTTTGCCTTTCTCCTAGAAAGGTATTGCAATCACTGCAAAAACCAAAGGTATAAAAGTGCTCCAGAGGGTCGAATCTCGTATATCAATCGACTCAGTTCGACGAGCTGAGCATTTTCTGTATATGTGTGTGTGTGCGTGTGTGTGTATGTGTGTGTGTAACGCTTTCCCAATCTCACTCGATTTTCTCAGAGATGGCTGAACCGATTTCAATGGAATTAATTGCAAATGAAAGGCCCATTTGCCCCACAAGACCCTATTGAATTTTATTGTAATCGGATTTCTAGTTTAGAGGTTATGTATCAAAATGTAAAAATCACGAAACAACAATATCTCAGAAACTACGCAACCGATTTGAACAAAATTTATTTTAAATGAATGAGCTACCTAAAAAACCCTTAACTTTTGAATTTTATGAAGATTGAATTTGTGGTTCAGAAGTTATTGAAAGAAACGTTTTCTGGAGACTGTTTAATCTCACTCATGTTTCTCAGATATGGCTGAACCGATTTTCATAAAATCGGTGTCAAATTGAAGGTCTAGTTGCCCCATAAGACCCTATTGATTTCTTTTGCAATCGAACTTTTGCTTTGCCTGTTATGTTTAAAAAGGTGAAATCCAGCTATGAAAAGTAAAATTTTACAAGACTACTTAAACTCATTCACTTTTTGCAGAGATGGCTGAACCGATTTCCATAAAATTAGTGTCAAATGAAAGGTCTAGCTGCCTCATAACACCTTATTGAATTTAATTGTAATCGAACTGTAACTTCGTCTGTAATGTATCGAAATGTGAAAATCACGAAACATCATTATCTCAGAAACTACACAACCGTTTTGAACAATATTGATATCAGATGAACGGGCTAGTAAAATGTGGTATCGTACTATTTGAACGTTCCTGGTATCGCTCGTGATTAAATTGTTGGAAATTAAGAGTCATTTCTCTTATTTCGCTATTTCTTAAGCACTAACATTACGTCAAATTTCATATTTTATACTTCAATAACAACATGAATATTTTAGAACCCAAAGAGTGAGTATACCTTTAATGGATTTAAGCATTCATGGTAATTTATTTTTACAAATAATAAGTTTGAATGAGAAAGGCTGAGTCTGACCGCTAGGTGGATTAATTTAGATTTTTATAAAACATTCGGCAAGGGGGAACGTGTAGGTAGGCTAAAGTTTAGCGCTTGAGTTATTTACCCAATCGTTTTGTTGTCAAAGAATGAATTGTATATTTTTGATCAAGCATTCCAATGAATGAATGGTTTTTGCTGGAGAACCACGGGCAAATTAAGAAAAACGTGTATTTTCCTAAATAATTATAATTTTTCGAGCTTAAATCAGAAATAACTCGAAAACCGATGCCTTTACTACCAAGCGCTTTTTGATTCAAAATGACTCTCTGCATCTTTTAAAATCATCAGAATACAAATATTTTGAAAAATGTTAAAATTAGAATTTAAATAAAAAAATTAATCTACCATAAAAAAAAACATTTTTCATTTCTCCATCCTGGACTTTTTTCTTAAAGTTGCGTATTAACGTCAAGTTTCTTTAAAAAAAAATTCGACTCTTTTTTTTTCAAAATGAAATTTAATGTTTATTTAAATTTTTTTTTTGGTCAAAAAGAATTTTTTTTCAGTGTATATTTTTTTTATGGTTCATTTTTAATTCCCTACAACTCATTCTCAGACAGTTTTTCTATACAACCAACGGTTTCTGGGCTACAATGCTTCGAATAAAACCTATGCCAAGAGGCATACGCCCTTTTAGAATGTAACTCATGGGTGTAAAAAATCTCTCCATCTGTGAAAAATGCTCAATTTGCGAAGCCAAATACGTGTGCAAAGTTTCATTCAAATAAACAATGGTCGATATTCGACCATAGGTCATTTGGCGCGATCTTGCTCAGACACATGACCAACATCGAAAGGTTATTTCTGGAACCTAGGTTTGCGAGCTGTAGAATCTTCAGTGAAGATGGTTAAGACAGCTCCTTGGAGTTTACTGCGGAACCTTTCTTTCACTCGCCGGTTTGCCAAGCAATGGGGAGTGATTGAGACATCACGCTGATACTTAATCGTCTGCTGAACCTTAACTTCCATTGCAGGGTTGAATTGAGCAGATGATGTTGACTGAGCTGATCGTTCTACTTGTGCCGCAAAAAGTTTCCTTACGTAAATTGGTTGTCGATCTGCTCACCCGGTGCATGCGAGCTTTACCAAACATGTAGTTCAGTAAGAAGCGCTGCTACGTGATTGGGTCTGTGGATTAGTCCAGAAAAATTTCGACGGTTCTCCCTGCCACCATGCGGTTCCTTCGGGCCAATTAGTTCTAGGATTGTCTCCTCCAGCCAGACAACCGTTCCGCTGTCGGCGTAGTCCAAGTAAAGCTTGTTTGAAATGGCAACTCCTGAACTTAAATAGACCTAAGTAGCGCAGAGTATAGTGCAGCAATTTGATCCAGGATTCTCCTTGTGGCTCCTTGACGGAAGTATAGTGTGGTAGCCGTCAAGGATGATGGCGAGGTTAATAACCTCAACGATCTCCCTGTAGGTTACTCCCACCGAGTATCTCGGGACTGAGGGCCCATCCCCATTACGGACCCGAGATTTTTTGCTCGCGGGATGATCGACACTGGTGTTTGGTGATGAGACGTCTTCTGATCGTTGCCGCTTAACAGCAGCTTGATCTCGTAGGTCTGGCCGGCCGAAGTTTCGAAGATGCGTCAGCGTCTGCTTCGGGGAATCGAGGATCATGGAGAGGGCAGATGGGCATCCATGTAGCAAATCACAATCACTGTTGAAACCAGCCTCCATCTTCTAATAAAGAAGTGTTCGTTCGACCACTTTCTCCGTCTCATGTTGAGTATGTTCAAAGAAATTGTTCTGTGTTGTCCATGTGAACTCCACGAGAAGCAAAAAAATGGGTCCGCTGCGTCAGAGGCCCGCTTAACGCAATAAGGGCAGAGGCACGGAAGAGGGTGCCCTGGTACTCCACTGGCTCCGCTCCGTTTGTGGCTTGGTTTATTACTCACCTCCTGTTATTATTCCCTCGGCACAGGTCGCGTGAAGACATAGATTAGGGTTTTATCCATTATTTTTACGTAATAGCCATAGATAGTAGTTTTCCAACTACACTTCTTTACAGGGGCATTGGACCCACTGCTTTGATTCTCAATAGTTCAAATCCTCTCGTATGATTTATAAAGAGATCCTTTTTAGGCGGAGTTTTAAAATATTTTTTCATTGGTTGCAAAATAATTCCATTTTCCGCCTCGGTTATCATCCAGTCACCTAACGACACTGCAGACATCATCAAAGTAATTGTACGGCGTTTGAATGAATCATACATTCAAATAACTACTTTCGTAGTTGAGCTTGTCGAATTTTCTATTTACGCACTTCTTCAGCAAATCGTTTAAGTAAAACAAAATTAAATCGCTTAAAACAGCAAGTTTGGCGATTTAGCGATTAATCTTTCGAAAGATATAAAGTGAAGTGCGCTTAGATACAAGACAAAAAATACATTGTATTTACATTCCATCTGCTCAAAATTTGCTTGAAGCATGGAAATTCTGAAAAGTTTATTGAAAAACTGAAGAACCACTGATAGTGTTTCGGTTAATTTTAAAATGCAAATTCAGCGTGAAACTCCCTTATACGAACTTCAAATATGAAACTTAAACAAACAAAGCGGTGATAGAATCACTTGCGATGAATATCTAACAAACCTATTTATAATTTATTACCTCCAATAGAAATTGACCTGCCGAGATCAATTACCTTCAGAGTCCCGGTTGGTGGCACCGCGTAAGCACCCCAAAATCGGACCCACCAGCCAAACCAAACATAAACAATTCGAGCGGTCACCAAAGCGGAAATTCGAATGAGCGACCAACCGACCAGAATCGGCCGAAGGGCAACTTGTGGAGGTCCAAAAGAGCGGAAAATATGCACTGGAATTCCGCACACAGGCGGAAAATTTATAATATTTTATTCATGGAAACACTTCCTTCACCGTCGGTCGTTTGGTCCTGGCCCTCGAAGGGCCGAATCGGACGCCCAAACGGGCAACGCCGCCGGTGGCCCACCGAGTGAGAGCGAGGAGACTAATGCTCCGGTGAAGTAACGCTGCACTGATCGCATGTGTGGAAAATTATACGAAGCGGAAATGCAAACGCGTAGGTACTGTAGTTGATTTTCAATATTCAGGGGCACTTCTACCTAGTACCTACCTAGCGTTAGCTGTATACATTTCATTGGGGAAAACTCTTTGACTGGCTGCCGGTGTGTTACTAGCAAGTAAATTGTTCTACTCTGTTGCATCGAATCGCATCTATCGGTGAGGTTGGACGAGCCGCATAAAAAACTAACAATATATTCTCAATCATTCTGCCGTACTGAGCGTAGTGGAATATGTAATGATTTTTTTTTTAAACCACACCAGCGACACATTTGCATATATGTAAAATAAGGTAATGTTCCTCCAGGATGGATATCGATGCGTTTGAGTTTATTGTATCGGATTGTATGATTTTAATTTTTCAATCGCAGATCAAATTCGTTCATGGTTCACTTGGTGTAGGTACTGTAAAATTGTTGAAAGTCATATTTCATATCGTACCAGACCGTTTCGAATCAAGCGGCGGATCTCAGGGTTTTAAAAATAACGTTTCACTATCTTATTTCAACTGGACAATAGTTTTGACCAATCTGATCCGTTATTCAGTTTCAAGAGAGGTAACGACTGGTTCAACTGGTAAAAAACCCGTAAAGCTATTTTACAAACTTAATTTGTACAAAAGTCTGGCATAAAATAGAAACAAGCCTCGTCATCGCTGCCGTACTTACGAAATCGCGAATACTGCTTCAAACGGATACTGCATTCATTCTCTATTTTATGTCATTTTGGGTTGGCAACTCAACTTCATAAAAATGAGCTAATGAAAAAATACGCCCTGTCATTGTATTAGTTTGTATTTTTAGATGCCTTGAATATAAAATTTAACCGTACATCTGATAAAATATTTCCGAATGTTAGTCACGTCGCTTCAAAAACTCAATCCATATGTACACCGTTTCTGTTGTACACCGTCAGCTGGAAATAATGTTTTATCTGTACCACCCATCCTAAAATAGCAGGATCCGCAGTGAGATCGCAGTTTTGTCGTGCTTTTAATTTTACAGCTACTAGTCTGGGTATGGCGCGAAAGCTTTCCTCTTCTAGCTACGGACAACTTTGATACTAGAGTACACGCGAATAGGGATCCGGCATTGAAGTAATACGAAAATCTAATTTTGTGTTGCCTCCTCGTACACCGGAACGTACACAGAACTAAAGTGCAACAAGGAAGCCAACGAGTGTGTGAGAGCAAAAAAAACGCCAAACTAAAACTCCGCAGACAGAACATAACAAACTCGGAAGGTGCGAAATTTAATTTCACTTTTAACTCTCAAGCACGTGCTCGTACCTACACTCTGGGTGCTCAAGTGTTTTGTTGCAACACGAGTGGAATGTGCGATTTGATTTCAACACAATAGACAGAAAGGAGGTGAATTTATTGATCGGATTGGTGCGATTTGCGGGTGTTAGAACGGACAAGAGAAAATAAAATCTCTGCTGTATTTTATATCCTACAAATCGATAGAAAAATCGGAAAGTTGAATTCTGAGTAAAAACTTTTTGAGTTACAAGGGTAAGGATCAGATTGATCAGGGATTTTTATAAGTCGAGAAAAACGTACTCCAGAATTTGATTATCATCGACAATTTTGATAGCAGGAACGAAAACTCTGATCAACAAATTTTTTACGAATATACGGAATATCGTTCATCATAGAAAACACATTGAATGAACATCAATCGAAAAAATAACTGAAATTAAAGCCATTTCCTGGGTACAAAACAGATGCAAACATTTTCAAAGAGCACATTGAAAGTATACAAGCAAAGTGTATCAAATATACGAGATGTTTATATCCTCTCATTAATCGAAATTCCAAAATACTAAAAAAAAATAAAATAAATACTAAAAACGATTTTGAAGCGTCCTCCTTGGTATGATACATTAGAATTACATAGATTCACTGGTTTTGAAATATTAGAAGCTAGGTCAAATAAAATTATTAACAATTTTCGACAAAAATCGTTGCAATCCATAATTGCTACGATAAGCTCTCTTTATAGCCAATAAGTTTGCAATTAAGTTAGTTGTAAGTTTACTCCCCTTTCCTGACAAGTAGGTTTAAATCCCTACGAATGATAAGCCCCAACTGCGAAAGCAAACAAATCCTAACAATTAAAATTACAATTTTTCTAACAGTGTTGAGAAGTCACCGTTTGATTAAATTGGCTCCGTAAAACATTAATTTGTATTGTGCCGTGTCAAATAAATGTTGTGAAAAAAAGTCACCATTTGTGATTGGAAACACATTCTCATTATTTACTAATATTTATCATAAATACTTAAATTACTAACAACCCCCTTTTATTAAAAAAAAGTCAAAATGGGAAAGGTGGAATACAAACGTTCCGTACTCTGCATGGGCAAAATATGAGAAAGAATATAAAACAAGTTTTAATCTTCAATATTGATTTCATATTGCATAAGGTGGTCTCAACCACTGGGATCCGCGGCAGGCAAGGGGGCCGCGATACTCATTAAAAAAAATATGACAGAACACTTAGCTTTTGGTCTTCAGATGTTCAGTTGAGAATATTGTTTCTTAAGACGAGAAATACTTGTGGAACACTTTTTCTTTGGTATAAAACGTTTTTTTTTTTGCCAAAATGCCTCACTGTTAGTTTCTTATTCTCGCTCTCGCACCAACACCTCACACGAACCGTCACCGAGGTAACAAGAAAAAGAGTAGAAAACATTCCGGTAAGCCGGAAACACATCTTTGAATACAATTTTCGCTTGTAAGACAGCTTATTTTGGACGAACTTCACACATTTCAAACGCGGCGACCCGAACTCGAAAACTCACATAAATTTAACGAATACCTTCTGAGCTACATCCACGACGTTAGAAATGATTTTGTTTTTGATTTTTTGAATCGGATATGCAGATCGCAATCTTCGTGCTGCCCCGACAGTAGAGGAATAAAAGCAACAAACATTGAACAATACCGCGCTGCTGCTGAGACATGTGACCAAAACCGGGCAAGTGATTTGTTTAAGCCGGAAGCAAATTCTGAAAGCCAGCTGATACTGGTGCAACCCGCTGTTGCTGCTGTTATTAGCCGCTACGCTATTGTTAATTTACGATCGATGATGATGATTTGGGATATTGCTTAGAAAATCAGTTGAAGATATGGAATTTTTCACAACCACGTGAAGGTTCCCGAATACAGACATGTATTCCGTCTCACATCTCGACAAAAACAATGTAACTAATTTGACCAGAAGCACTCTGTTAAAGCTGCAGGGCGCTCTAAAATAGGCTCCGCCTTTTTGATAAGTTGCATCACATTCCTCTTTTTCTTTAGACGACAGTTTCCATAATTCGTAGGTATTTAATTTTTGTAACCAGCGGAAAAAGACAGGTGCTCTCACACATGCAACGACATAACCCGTATCGTGTGTGGCTTGGAAGTTCAAGCGATTTCTTTTGCGTGTTGCATTATGTTTTCAACTGAGCGACTGGGAGACGACATAATTCTGTTCATGCTGATTGATGAATTAAGTTCAAATTATTGCTGTAAAGTCTAATTAACCGCCTGTGTTGAGGCATTCTAACATTTTGAATGAAGTGTAATATTTTCGATTTTACATACAAACAAGCAGCTGTTGAGAAGTTATCGGTTTTTAATTCGCACATATAAATACGTTAACGCTGATTGAACTAAATAAGAATCTCTAGCGCTCACGTCGATCCAAAAAAAAAAATTAAGCTTCAATTACTTGTTTATTTGCCATGAAAAGGGCTTATTTTCTATTTTCACTTTTCCTGGCGTTGAGAAGAGTTTTTCGGTCATTATGAGCTTAATTTGGGATAATTTTTATTTTTGTTTTTTTTTTTTTCTAGAACTCAAAAGGGCTTTTCGGCGATTCTGAGCTTAATTTGGCATCATTTTCTACTGTAGTTTTTTGTGGCCATTAGAAGGGTTTTTCGGCCATTCTGAGTTTAATTTGGGATTACTTACTATTTTGGCTTTTTCTGACCTTTAAAACGGCTTTTCGGCCATTCTGAGCTTATTTTGGGATCATTTTTTATTATGGCTTTCAGTGGCCCTTAGAAGAGCTTTTTGGCCATTCTGAACTCAATCATACTATTTTTGCTTTTTCAAGCCATTAGAAGGGCTTTTTGTCCATTCTTAGCTTTATTTGGGATTATTCCTCATTTTGGCTTTTTCTGGCCTAAAAAAATGTTTTTTGGTCATCCTGAGCTTATTTTGGGACCGTTTTATAATCTAGCTTTTTCGAGCCCTAAGAAAGGCTTCTCGGCCATTCTGAGGATAATGTGGGATTATTTTCTATTATGGCTTTTTCTGGCCCTTAGAAATGCTTTTCGGCGATTCTGAGCTTAATTTCCTTTATTTGCTTTTTCTTGCCTTTAGAAGGGCTTTTCGGCCATTCTGGGGTTAATTTGAGATCGGCGATTCTAAGCTAATTTTAAGGTCATATTCTATTATGGCTTTTTCTAGCCCTGAGAAAGGCTTTTCGGTGATTCTGAGCTTAATTTGAGATCATTTTCTATTTTGGCTTTTTCGAGCCCTCAGAAGGGCTTTTGACCATCCTGAGTTTAATTTGAGACCATTTTATATTTTTACTTTTTCTAGCCCTTAGAAGGGCTTTTCGGCCATTCTGAGAATAATTTGGGATTATTTTCTATTTTGACTTTTCTGGTCTTTGGAAGGGATTTTTTGGCATTCTAAGTTTAATTTGGGATAATTTTTTAATTTAGCTTTTTCTGGCCTTTAGAAGGGCTCTTCGGCCATTCCGAGCTTAATTTGGGATCATTTTAAATTTTGTCTTTTCTAGTACTTAGAAAGGTTTTTCGGCGATTCTGAGCCTAATTTGGTATCGATTTCTATTTCTGCTTCTTCTGACGTTTAGAAGGGCTTTTCGGCCATTCTGAGATCATTTTCTATTATGGCTTTTTGTGGCCTATAGAAAAGTTTTTTTGCCATTGTGAGCCTAATTTGGGATAAATTTTTATTATGGCTTTTAGTGGTCGGCCATTCTGAACTTAATCATTCTATTTTTGCTATTTATAGCCATTAAAAGGGGTTTTCGGCCATTCTGAGCTTAATTTGGAATCATTTTTCATTTCAGCTTTTTCTGGCCTGTAGAAGTGTTTTTTGGCCATTCTGAGCTTCTTTTGGGATCGTTTTAAATTTTGGCATTTTCGAGCCCTTAGAAAGGCTTTTCGGCGATTCTGAGCTTATTTTGGGATCATTTCTTATTTTGGCTTTTCGAGCCCTTAGAAGGGTTTTTGGCCATTCTGGGCTTAATTTGAGATCATTTTCTATTTTGACTTTTGCTGGCCTTTGGAAGGGGTTTTTGGGCAGTTTAAGTTTTCTGGCCTTTGGAAGGGCTTTTCGGCCATTCTGGGGTTAATTTGAGGTCGACGATTCTGAGCTCATTTTGGGATAATTATCCATTATGGATTTTTCTAGCCTTTAGAAAGGCTTTTCGGTGACTTTGTGCTTAATTTGGGATTATTTTCTATTTTGGCTCTTTCGAGCCCTCAGAAGGGCTTTTGGCTATTCTGAGCTTAATTTGAGATCATTTTCTATTCTTACTTTTTCTGGCCTTTAGAAGCGCTTTTCGGCATTCTGAGCTTAATCTGGCATCATTTTCTATAACGTATACGTTAAAAAAATGAACTTTTTTCGGATGGTGATATAAAAAAACTAAGACAGATTTTTGATTTTGGTAATTTCCCGAAGAAGGTAATCATGCTTACAAGCTGCCATTAACCGGAACATTCACCATAACGGACGAAAACGTGCGTGTAGGCATATTTTTTAGTTCTTTCGTCGTTATATTTACCAATTCCTCCTCAGTTTTCGCGATAAAATTGTTGGGATAGATCTTACGCTTCAGGCTTGGCCAGAAATGCTCGATAGGACGCAGCTTGGGGACGTTGGGCGGGTCCGCCAACTTAGGTACCACATCGATATTCAGTAGCTCCATCTCCTCCAACGATCGCTTCGAGTAGCTAGATCCGGCCAAAACAACGTGTCTTCGGCCTTTCGGTATTTCTTGATGAACGACGCACCTTCCGGCAGACACTTCGTACTATAAATTTCCCCGTTCACGGCCAGTCCGAACCGAAAGCAGATCAACTTTGACGTCCCTTTCTCGCTGATTGTCAGCCACAGCAGCACCTCCTTGGGGAACTTGGTGTGTGAAATAAACTTCACCTCGGTACTCACTTCCTTCGGGGGGAGGTTAAACACGGAGTGCTCTGCCAGTAGTTGCCATTCAGAGTGAGACAGGTCTCGTCGTCCATCACCACCGCCACGTTGTGTTTCGCCGGGAAAATCGACTTGACCATCTTATTACGCCGCTGCCGCTGCGTCATTTCCTCCGAGACTAGTGGACAGGACTGCTGCTTCCAGACCATGTTTGCCAGGTACTTTTTCATTGTTTGGCCGGTTCCCTCGGTCTTTCTCTCCAGCATTCTTTGGGGCGTCTTGGCAAGTTTTTCAAAATTTAGAAGCAAAAAAGGGTATTTTGAAAATAGAAATAAATACTAGGTAACCAGTGAAAAGTTGTCCTTGACATCAGAGTGAAAAATTTGATTATTCTTTTTTTCAACCTCGAATATAAATAGATGTCCTTTAATAAAAACTATTTAGTTCATTTAAACCTTTGGACATATCATTTTGGCGACGAGAACCTCAAGAATTCACGAACATGGCAGAAGATAGAGTTGATCAGCAACCGCAACCGGGAATTCAAGATATGATTCTCAATATGGCCCAACTTTTACAGCAGATGGCGGCCCAGCAGCAGCAGCCTCAATATCAAACCCCGGAACAGATTTTGGAGTTCCTCTCATCGAACGTCACTGAGTTTGTCTTCGTCGAGTGTGTCTGGTTTAACCGCTACCAGGACCTCTTCAAGAACGATGCAGGCCAGCTGAATGATGCGGCGAAGGTACGTCGTTTTCTCCCGAAGCTGGACACCCATTCGCACAGCCGCTATCTCAACTACATCCTACCAAAGCTCCCCAAGGACGTGAAGTTTGAGGACACAGTCAAGATTCTCAATAAAATCTTCGGGCATCAAACGTCAACGTTCCGGAAGCGGTTCATATATCTTTTCACGATTGTTGTTAAACATCTGACGATGAACACTCAGCAAGCAGAGAGCACTCAACCGCTGTTCAACCATTGTTGACCTCAGCCAGGTATTCAACTGACGTAATGTGCTGAACGGGCTTTCGGCTAGAAGGTCTATAAGATCCAGCTCTTCCAAGTTCTTACAGTCTGCTCTCATGCTGCTGCAATGTTGATACAAAACTTCCACCTCTCCAACAAAATTTTCAACTTCGTGAAAAATTACGAAACTTCCGGTTTTGCGCTTGAACTTTTCCAACGACATGCGTATTACGTTAGCGGGATGCAGCAACGACAACGCGTAGGCAGGTGCACTATCTTCACCCTTCCAGTGAGGTTACAAGAGAATCAAGGTAAGGAAGGTAAGTTGGTGGATCAACTGAAAAACCTGTGCAATTTCACGCAACATAGAGCAAGCATTTCAATCAATTATTTTTGATCTGGCTGATACTTTACACAGATGTTTCTATGGGCTAAAGATGTCGTTTTGTGCTATTAGAGTTCTTGAAAACAAAATTCTGCACCAATGGCTACGCCTATGGCTATGACTGAGAACTAGCTAGAAGGGGAAGGTTCCCCTTTTTCGCTCCGAACTGGCCGTGGATGAGGAAATTTATAGTACGAAATACTTACCGGAAGTTGCGTCATTCATCAAGAAATACCGTAACGGTGAAACGCGGTTTGCTGGCCGGATCTGGTTTCGGCCCACTACTCGAAGCGATCGTAGATGGAGCAGCTTAATATCGTTTTGATACCCAGGGCGGTGAACCCGCCCAACGTGCCTCAGCTATGTTTCACCGAGCATCTTAGGGTAAACCTTAATGATCTTCTCCAGTAATTTTGGGGCGAAAAGTGAGGAGGAATTGCTAAATAATACGAAGAAAGATCTCAAAAACAGGCCTACACACACGCAAGGGCGTAGAATCTTTTCTGCAAGTAAGCTTATATAACGACCTTTCATGGCAAATCAATCAAACTTAATTATCTGACTATGTTTTCTTATCACCATCCGAAAAAAGTCCATTCTTTCATGTAGACGTTAATTGAGTAAACGTCGTACAAAACGTGTAAAAAATACCTTGCTGTATTTATTTGGTAGAATTTTAAATGATTGAATTTTTGGTAAAAAAAACTTTCATAATTCCACTGTATGACAGAGAAAAATCTTTCACATAAGCAGATGATAATATCCATCGAAGGATACGATCGCTACAAAAAGGGGCCATCAGGCACCACTTTGCATCTGTTGGGAGGGATAATGTGAGAAATGTTTAATTGAATCAGGCACAGTGAAAGTTTTAATAATCCAGTGCGCATTGTTAGAAAATGAGGCATCAGGATGCGCAAAAGGACAACTAGGGCTTTAAATGAAATGAAGTGCTTGGAACTTCTTTAAATTTCCAAGCCCAGGAGGAGTTTGCCTAGGTTTTTCCGCAGCACTTTTTATTGTGGTAATTCAGTCCATTTTAGGGCATTTTTGTGGAAAGTGGTCACGGTCTTCTTCAGAATGTCGGCCTGGGAACGCTTCGAACGCTCTTTGAAAGATCGCCCAAGTTTATCCCTGCCCTGCATGTACACCGTGCATGCCGAGAGCTAAAACTGATTTTTCCCACGGTGAACACATTTTTCAGTATTGCTACTGCAAAATAGCAAACGAATCTGGTGGATTAAGACGTCGCTTATCAATGCAGAACGTAATTCGAAACGAGTTTGCTGGCGTACATATTCTTGTTCCACCAACGTGCGGCATAAACCGTAATTGCCTGCAGTCCAGTACTATTACCTCAGGAAGACAGCTGTTCTTAAATAAACCAACAACATCGTTCAAGAGGCGCTGGACGGATAGATGCGGATCGGTCACAACACGGTCGATCTCAATTCCGCGCGGGCACTTTCACGCGATACTCCCGAATAAAATCTCGTCATTGGTCAGGCCATTGACCACGACACGGAGCTTGTTTGGTTTGACTTTTAAAATTTTGGTCATGAGGTAACCTCAGGTCTTTCAAAATTTGAACAATGTTTAGAGATTTGCCGTTCATTTTGTATAAAACCTGACACAAGAAGGGACTGAATTAACCGGCAGTGGGCAAACAATGCCAATTATTGATCTCTATCGGGACAATGGCCAAGCATAGCTGATGCTGTTGAGTGTTTCACTACACTTATCAATCTCAATTTTTATCATTTTCCACAATATTAAAACTTCAAATATATATATTCCGGAATTTACGCGGTATTTTTTTTTTGTGCGAATTTCGGTTTCCCTTCATTCGGAATGCAAAATTTACGCTGGTTTTTTTTACGCGGATTCCGGAATTTAAGCGTTTTTTTTACGCGGATTCCGGAATTTACGCGTTTTTTTACGCGGATTCCGGAATTTACGCGTTTTTTTTTAAGCGGCATGTATCCCCCGCGTAAAAAGCGACTTAAGAGTATTGTTAAAGATATCTCACCATAGCAACAAGAGTTCATTCTTAATCTCGAGCAAGAGTTACTGCCTAGTTACTTCTTTTAACCAAAAATCTTAGTTTCCCAACAATTTGTTACACTTTTCATTCTTCATCCATATTGTAGCATTGAAAAAAATAGAATAACTGTGAATAAGGGTTTATTTTGATGAGAAAAAAAATGCCTTGTAACAATTCATGCAATAATGAGTTAGTGATTTGTGATTAGTGACAGTTTTTATTCGGTACCTACCACCAAGTAATTGTGATCAACTCACAACAAAGACTTCCAAGCCAACTAAACTTAGTTCACTTCACAGGCGTTTTCGGATTGTTTCAGAAAAAAACTAATACAAACGCTTGCCATCTTACTGTGAGTACATTTTATGAAAGTTTCAGTAGTTTTATTTGGATTTTTTTTTGCGTTTCTGACATGCTGACATGATCGGCTGTGTTTTTCCAATAATTTCGCCATTTACTGCAACCAATGCACTTGAGTGTGGGACTATTTGCACCAAAACTCTTCTTGGATTGTTTAAGTTTTGCTTCTACGCGTGCTACAAACACCAGATGCCGTTTCGATTGCCATGAACCGTTGTTGTTTTCATTTTTGTGTTAATTTTTTGCTGTCAAAAACCATATTTTCAAAGTAATGCTATTTACAAATTTAGCGTGTAATTTCTCCTGCTCGTATCAGTAAAAGAAAACTAACGTTTCACTTTTTGCCATTATGTTTCGTGTTACTTTTTTCCATCTGTATGTATATAAAATATAAACCTTATCACGCCAAAACTTTCCGATAGTTTAAAATCGAGTTAAAAAAAAAATTAAACAAGTTTCACTCCCATTTATGGTGCCCATCTTGGTTTACTGTTGCGGTTTTGATGAATTTTGTGTTTTTTTTTCTAATTTTCGATAAACTTCAACTGAAAAAATCATCGACTAAACGATTTTTTTCGTAGACTGTTCCAATTCACTAATTAAATTGAGCTAGAGCGACGTTTTTTTGGTTATTTCAATATTCGATCTTTTTTTATGGTGTCTGCTGCTGGTGGTGTAATAAATTTGTGCCATTTTGTTTTTTGTTTTCTCTTCGTATCGGAGCAGCAAAACAAACGAAACAAAAATTGCTGAACGGTTTTCCATCTTCCAAACTGGCATGGAAAACGTCTAACATCGATCATCGTTAGTCGTCCTAATAGGTTCTTTTTTTGAGTAACGATTTATGCTATTTTAGAGTTGGGTTTGCTTTTGCTAAATTTGTTTTTTGCTGCTTTGCTTTTTTATCTTCTTCGATTAGTGTAAGTATATTTCATTAAACTTTCTCGTGTGGGTGTATGAGTGTGTTTAGGCGTGTGAGTAGAATAATGATGGAAAAGAACTGCACGTGTGTGTGTTATGGAATAGAACTGGTGTCGTAGTAAATAGGTTAGTGATTTTCGATGGCGGTTAAAGAAAGGAATAAAATCTAAGATGGGCTCTCCGATGGAGACGAAAATGGATCGCACGAGATGTATGGACTTTGAAAGTGTTGCTTTATATACATAGAAAATAGATCGTGGTTTAGTATGTCTTAAATATACATTTTTCGAAAAGAAGATTCTTCGTTCGTATATACTAATATTGGATTAAATGCGTCAATATTCAGTATGTGTTAAGGGTATATCAATAAATATTTCGTAATAGGTATTTTGGCAATTGTTTATAATACACGAATTGTATATATTTTTAAATATATTTACAACAATAACTTCCTGCATTCGGTTGAAAACGGGGCTTTTGTTTAGACTAGCACTTGAATAAAAGTTTCGAGTGGAACTTTCACACTAGGTTTTACTCCTTTGGATTCCTATTCGTATTTGCATATGTGTCTCCGCTCTTCCTTAGGTTTCTCATTATGTATCAACAAAGCACAGTACAGTAAAAATACTCTATTGCAGAAACATACCATTGTTCACCTATAACAAAAACAATAAAAAGTCGTTGTTGTTTGTTTTCCTGTGTTTGAGGATTGTTCAAAGTTTTCACATACGCCGAAGATGATTGAGTGTAGAGTACAACTCCAATTTTTTTAAATATTTTACTCCGTGATCCCGATATCAAGCAGGGTAATTTATGGGTGTCACGGGTTGCAGCTTAGACCTATAGAACAAATGTATTGTTTTCCTTTCATTGCTAACCTCTCTGTTATATTATTGCAAACAAAAGAAGCAAACACAACCAAAGACGTTAATCAACTGTTTCAGTAACCTGATAAATCAATAATGCTGGCCTACGTTTGATTTCGCGGTCTGCACACCAAAGCTCCAGAGCAAACCAAACAGAGTCTTATTTATTCTCGTTCTCAGACTTTGATTTGGAGCGCCCGCTAGCTGGTGTCCAGGGTGACCGGAAAATCCCAGAAGCAAAGTACAGTCATCCCGTCATTTCTTCACACCCAAAGTGAATTGCTCTAACAGAAGTAATCCAGCATTCTTTTGTTCGATTCCGACCAATCGATCGAATTCTTCGGAACTATCGCGAAATGCAGTGTTTGCTTTCCGGTCCCTATTGCTCCACTGTGACTAGAAGTAAAAGCTGAGAGAAATAATCCCCTTCTTATTCGCTTTGCTTCATTATTCTTCTGTTTGCGAAGCCTCGCCACAATTCCAATCCAACCCCGCTTGTCTGTTGTATCTTATGATAAGCGAAGACGTAACGTGGGTATGCGAATGTGGGTGTGGAAGCCTGTACATCTTCAGCCGAAGGAGAACGCTTTGCCCAGTAGCGGATGCGGCTTACTAGCATGTGCAGATACGGTTACTGCAGAACACAGGACCGAGGGGGTCAATATTTGCCCTAAAGGTTAAAAATCAATGAAAGTGAAGACAAAGCAATCAAAGCCGTGAACTACACGGAAAGGAAAAGTAATTATTTGGGCTGAATCAGAGGGAAACAAGCGCAGCTTCCTGTCTCTGCGTTTCTGTGTTTGTGTGTGTATTTATGTCGGACGCTGTGATTCGGATTTACTGTTCCTCTGGTTCGATCATTGCACAATCCTCCTCTGGCAGAATCCAGCAGTCGATTCGGTTTCTGATTGGATGAGTGTGGTTTTTTTCGTTACAAAACAATTTGCTGCAATTCTGCTTTGTTTTCTTGTTTTCTTCCTTCGTATGGGATATATATAGATAGGTATTTGTTTTTTGATTCTCTATTTGTTTATACTTATATATAAAAGTTAGTCTTTATTGCTTTCATTTGTTGACCGGTTGGTGATGCTCTTCAAGTTAAGACGAGTTCTGTAATGAGAAAACAAAGCAAACAAGGATTAGAAGGGTTGGTCGAAAATTAATAATTATTCAGCTTGAACTTAAACCGAATGTTCGGTATGTACTGCACTGCCCCTGTTTACATGACGTTAGAGCCAAAATGACCAAAATGCACTTTTTCGTTGATTCAGCTTCCTTTCCCTAAGATACATACATTACAAATGAAAAGAAAACTAGTTTGTTCTAAAACTTTTGAGAAATATTGGAAAAACGTTTTGGCGTAACTGCCAATTGGTTGCAAAAACTGGCGTCACTCCATACAAGGTGCAATTGTCTATGTTAGGTCATTTTACTCGACTGTCTAACTACGGTCTGTTTGTCTAACTTAAGTAGTTTTAGTCGACAAATATTCCATGAAAAGGGGAAAGGGAAAGGGGGATTGAATTCTTGTATTATATATTAATATTTTTACAAACACTCAGTCTCAGGAAGGTCTAAAGTCACCGTGTCCTTTCCTCCTACTAGTGGATATTTGCATCAGATGAAATGATTAAAACGTGTGTGTATATTACGGTGGGTAAATTTAATCGATTTGCCAGAACGTTTTTATGGTTCTATTTGCGGCCCCAAACAATCCTGACACTACCTAAAGTGGATTGATTGATAGCTCTCTAAGAAAAAATATGCGATCCCTATACTAATTTAAGTACATGTACATGCATATGTAATGCACTAATCAGAGGAACGAGTAATCCATATTCGGCAGGTTTACCATTGTCTGGGGGCCTAAATTGAACAAAAAAAAAAAAAAACAGTTTGTTCTGGCTCTGTGCTGACAAGTTTGCATTTTTCTTGCAACGATTACCCACCTCAGCGTAAATGTAAGTTTTTGTGCATGTGTTTGTGTGTGTATGTGTGTGGGTTTGTATGTGTGTTTGTGCGTATTTGTCTAATTGAAACTGCCGATGGACAATAACTGACGTTTGACCGTAACACGATTGATAAAACTAATTCAACTGCGAGGCAGAGTAGGAAGTAGTCGAGTTTTTACGCCAAGCTATGCGAACAATCTGCGAGAAAAATGCATCTTTATTCGCATAAACTGGCGTAGGGGTAAACAGGGTAAGACCGCCCTGCGGGGTAAGACCGCCCACCGTAGTTTTACTACCAAGTTATAAAATAATTGAAAAATTTCTCTAACGTGTCTATTACAGTATAATTACATAACATTTTGCACATTTTTCTGTTTTGATAGTGCACGAACGGTCGCAGAAATAATCAAAAACAACCTTTCAGCTGGCAACCAGTCAATGCGCTATTGTTTTGCGGCAACGGGACTTGAGGTTTTTCAGTCTAAAAATCTATTGTTTTGTTCGTGAATATACGTTTAATCGCTTGCCTGAATCTATCTTCTTTCGGAAATATCGAAGGCCGTGAGTAATCTTGTAATTTTGACTACTTTTTCGGTCAAATATGAAAATGTTCCACTGGGGGTAAAGTCGCCCACTATACAAGGGGTAGAACCGCCACGAATCCAACTGCTTGTTGTTTTACTTCAAGACCCAAATGCCTCGACACTACAAAGGGAATATTTACAGGATCAGTAAAGCAACTTCAAGCCACATAAGACATCGATGTTAATCGACCATTTTCGATTTGGTTTAAGCTTTTCTAGTAATATATTTTAACAAAACTTATTTTCGAAAAAAGTAAACCTGTGTGAAAATGGTGTTAATGAACCAAATTAATTTTAGAGCCAGGACGGTGTGTTTGATAGGTATGACGTCTCCGGCAGAATTGAAAATAGTTGTTTTTTACTTTCGAAAAAAGTACACACTCTAAAAAAAATTTAAAGAAAAAATATAGAAATAGAATTAAAAATATATTTTTTTTTCAATTTTTTTTGTGAAAAACATGTTTTTGCCTGTAAAATCTACAAAAGGTAAGCTAAAATATTATGGTTGTTGGATCATGGAGTAATAGAAATATGAATAGCTCAATTTTTGTGAAGAATTTTTTTTTTGGGACGGTTTATTTGGTGTATAGAGTCGTTGGTAATTTTGTTCTTCAAAAAAAAAAAAAAAAAAACATAGAAATTGGAAATATAAATAGAAGAAATAATAATTATTAGTTTTTTTCTATACATAATAAGTCTTCAAATGAATCATACAGATAGGTTTAATGAGTTTTAATTTTTAGCTTAAAGATAGGTATATCATGAATTCAATATCTTGCAAAACCCCAATTCTGAAAAATCTATTTATTTTGAAAACACAAAAAAGTTACCTAAACATTGATTTGAACTTGAATAATCAGAAAACAAAATAAGTTAAAACTTAGAAAATATTTTTTATTTCAGATTTTTCACAGTGTATATTTTATTTAAAAAGAAAAAAAATACCATCTACAACTTTGTCAGAGACACTATACCGATAGAATCAACCGTTTCGGCCCTAAAAATATTGTTTATCCTCAAAAAATAGTTGGCGATCTTACCCCGCTGGTGGGCGGGCTTACCCCGCATGAAGATCTGCACATTTTCAATGAATTTTTAAAATTTAAAAAAAAGCTGGAAAATATACAAAAATATTTCAGTTATTATTTTTTAAATGCGGGTATTGAATAGAAGAACCTCTTAGCGAAGAAAAAATGAAATTGCAGCCGCAACTTTTTTTTCTATAAACAGAATTGCTTAAGGGGGCGGTCTTACCCCGCTTACCCCTAGTGGTTTTTCTGGATTAATTACCATGGGCAGACTCGTATAATCCATGGGGCCTTTATTAAAACATCAATCTTCATAAAATTGACAGACTATTTTGTTGAAACTGTATCTCAATTTAATTATTAGGGTTAAAATAACAAAAAAACGCGTTTTTCTCGCAATGATGATGTTGGTTGATACGTCAACTATGTAAACAGGGGCAGTGCAGGTGTTTCTTAAATAGTGGTCTAGGTAATGAAGGAGTCATTCTGTGAAAAACAAGGAGCTAATATTATTTTTATGTCTTTTTATTTATATGTCTTTTATGTCTAAAAATTAAACTCCAGAGTGGTAAAAAACATTGATTATAAAAATAAATTTTTCAGTACTGAATACGTGCAAGATTGATAGAAATTAGTCTGGAATTGTGAATGAATTGAGTACATTTTTATTGAGTACCACTAACAGAAAATTTAGCATCTCTTATCGCTAACCTGCGAGCTGAAAAATGTAACTTCGCTAAATTAGCGGGATATTTGACAACTGTTTCGCCTGTTCCTCTCTGAAAATCGAAGATATTCGTTTTACGCAATATCTGTGGCATGTTTCAGGAGACTCTATTGATATTTTTATTTATAGTGGTTTTTACTCATCCAATGATATTCTTAAGGAATATTATGGGTGCTAAAATACAAGTTTAAATTAGCGCAAACAATTTGCGTAAATATTTTGTTTTGCGTTCTTCTATATATCACCAATTCAAAAGTTTGTGGAACGACGTGAATCAAACTTTTTAAATGGCTTATTCACGGTAGAGCTGCCAAACCTCACTTGGCTGCACCATATCGCTCAAGTCATCAATTTACCCGCTCAGGTATGTTTCTCTAGAGCATAAATTGACAATGAAACAAATTTGTACAACACATCGTTTTTCTGGCGTTTTTTCATTTTATTTCTTGATTCCGGTTTATTTATTGATAAATCACTCAAATGTAACATAATTCGCAGCTTCAACGTAAGAAAACAACATTACAATTAGCTGAGATAAATATAAGCAAAACAAGTCAGAACGCTTTGAAAAAATTATACTTCATACAGAAGGGACTCGAGCCCATAATCTCAGATGTCTGCAGTATCCAGTAACGACTGGGAAGGTGTGTTCCCCGAAGCTTAATATTGTATCACCCTCTACTATTGCGCCTCTTTCCTAACACACCTCGTTCAACTTTACACACACACACTGCCTTTGTGAGAATTTCCCAACCACCAACCCCTCCCCCCCAACTTGACAGATTCTCTTAGTTTCGCGTACCCACTTACAAATTGTAGGTGTCGCTACCGTACGCAAACAATGGAGTCGTCCGGTTTTGGCGGAACACTTTTTTCAAAGAAAATAAATTTTCTTATCACTAGACGTGGGCATCAAAAGTACACCTCACTCAACATTCGATTTGGATGTAATGTAATGGAAGTTCGGGAGATTCATTTCGGATGTCTCTCTTTTTCTAACCACCTCTCCCATTTAAAAAGGTGCCAGAATTGTATCCACAACAGTGAACCATCACGATTATAACTTCACACTAAAAGAATATGATTCCGATATGTGCATTACGCCCATTTCAAAAACTATACCAGCATACTCTGATCCGACAAACCCAGAGAACCAACAAAAACGGGGTACATTCAGTTTATATGGGAGCTGTCAAGATGCTCTCGGGTTGGTTTCTCCTCACATGATGAAAATTGCAGCAACGTACTGTTATATCTATGGCCTGCGCAAATTAGACCATTTTCTTATTACTCCGTGAAAATTGCGGAAAAGTTTGAAGGTCGAATATCCACATACTTTTTTCATACGATTGGTATATTTCCCTAACGCAGACTTTAAAATATAGACGAAATGATTTCACGCATTCAGTCATTGGCTAGCAATGCCAATTGGCATCGCATTCATCACCCAACGTAAGCGACGAAGAAAGAAAGCAGAGATACTTCCACGTGATTGGTTCTTCCCCCAATCACCCAAGCTCTCCACACTGAGTGACGCTCTAAAAGGACATTCCGTGTTGAGAGAAGATCATTCCCTGGTCGACCGTCAAGGCGAACAGTTCGGCTTCCCTTCGATCTGAGTAGGAACCCACCAGTGGTAATCTAATTCAGATATCTTTGTACACATTCAGATATCTTTGTACATACAGCCCGAAATTGGACGTGAACGGCACTGGAAACAAGGTTGCCACATTTAAACAAGGTTGCCACAAATATCTGTATATCTGTATCTCGGGCAAAAAAATCTGTATTAAAAATATGTATCGAGCATGGAAAAGTTTTTACCTGCAGAACATATCTAAACAAATTCATTATTCTCTATGTGATGTTTATACAGGTTTATGTTAAATTTATTTTTTAAAGTTTTCGTTAATTTAATATTAGTATCTCCTCCTTGGTCTGTAACGTAGCTTTCAGCATTTAATATTGAGATTATTAGCTAAGGGACCATGCAATTTCTGGTTTCAACTAAATATTAAAAGTATGCGTTCTAAACAAGCAGAAGAGTGTGGATTTATTTGAAAAATGATCGAATGATCTGTAATGGAAACTTGAAATTACCATCCCGCCTTATGGTGTTCAACAGCTCAGACGGTCAAAAAGTGTTTTTCAAGCGTGCGAAATTCGTTAGACAGCCCTTGTCAGTCAGTTACTGTTACGAATTTGGGGAATTGTCGCATCAAGTCGTTTAAATTTTCGAATTTCACGAACGATTTAAGATTACAGAAAGCTGCCATTTTTACAACAGTATCGGTGAAATCGCACCACTTGAATAGAAATCCTGACAAATATTTCGAAACGATCATTTTCGCGCTTCGTTCAAGTCACATTTCATTTCTTTTCCATCGATACCTACATAATCCTGATGTTGTTTTTTTACAAATCGTATATAATCAATTGGTATTTATACCTAGTTACCATAATTTTATGCTAGTTATTTTTAGCACTGAGCTTGTTTTGCCTTTATTTGTGACATGGGACTGACCAAAATTCATATTTTTCTAATCAATTTAGCAACAAAAAGTCTTTTCTTGCGATTTTTTGAGAGCACCGGGTATGTAAAGAAGTTTTTGAAGTTTAAGCAAAAAGTGATGAGAAATTACATGGGACTGTTATGCACTTATGGGCAGTTCATGTGGGTATTGGTATTTGTATGCTGTGGTTTATGACAGGTGTATGTGTTTTTTTTTGTGAAATGATCATGGATTATTGCGTATGGTATTTGTACGTTTGGTGTGTGTTATATACTATAGTAGAATTAAATCTTTACACCCACTATACTCCCACGGCAAGCCTACGTTTGTTAATTCAAGCACATACCCTTTAACTTTTTTATTCTTATGTCGATAAGCAGTGGTGGAAACTATTCCACCAATTCGTTAAATCACTAATTATAATTTCAATTAGCTTTTTATTAATTGCGCTAGTGTTCGAGCAGGTTAGGGACCATACTTAAATGACGTAGCATTTATGGGGGGAGGGGGGATATCATCATTTTGTGACAAGCTTTGACAAGGGGGGAGGGGGGGGGTTTGTAGTAAAATCGACGTAGCATTTTTTTTAAAGTCTGATTTTTTTGCAGGAAAAATGTATTCTAAAAACACACCAAAACATTGCACAAAGTATTGCAGCGAGATCTGTCGAAATGTTTTTATCTGTGGCATTCTGAAATCTTCTAAAAGCTCTGCTACATAAACAATCACTTGGATTTCCAAACACACAATCTGTTTTGAATACAAAAATCGTTGCTTTTTTGTGGCTTTTAATAGTGAAAATTACAAGATACTCGTTTAATTTCCGGAATAGTTTCTGTGTTTTCTGCAGACATGGATCATACTAAGTTGTTTAAACACCTTTACTCCTTGTACCAAAACACAAGCCCTTCAGAGCAGAAGATGCAGTCACGAGTCTATAAGTTGTAAATAAATTGAATTAGACACGGTTTTTTTCAAGTATTTTTTGTATGTATGTTACTACAGTCAGGTTTTTATTACGTACCTCGTAAAAAAACCGCGTTAATTCGAAAATCCTCGTAAAAAACCGCGCAAATTTAAAAATCCGCGTAAAAAACCGCGTTATTCAAAAATCCGCTTAGGTGAACCAGCAAGAAGTGCTTAGAAAAAACCCGAGACGCTCTAGAACCAGTATTTAAAATTGTCCTCTTTGACGGTCATTCCGGATCTTTCGGCGGGCGGTGGGTATTTTTTGGACTAAGTCTACTACTAGATAAACACTTGAACGTTTCTGGTTCCAAACCCACATTAATTCGAAAATTCGCGAAAAGGTTTTTGAACTAGCGCGGTATCGCATAAAAAACCGCGTTAATTCAAAAATCCGCGTGAAAAACCGCGTTGATTAAAAAATCCGCGTAAAAAACCTCGTAAAAAATTCCGCGTATAAAAAACCGCGTAAAAAACCTGACTACACTTATTTCTGTACGTTTTTTCAGAAGCGGAGAGGGGGGGGGGGAGGTTATTCGAATGCTACGTTTTTTTTTCAGGGGGGGTTTAGGTTTTGTGACCAAATGCTACGAGGGGGAGGGAGGGGGCTTAAAAATCACGAAAAAATGCTACGTCATTTTAGTATGTTCCCTTAGCGAACTGTTAGCGTAGCTAAATCTTCGGCCTTGAAAACGTTAAACCCTAATTCGTTAAAATTCTAAACGAGCAACAGAAAAACAATTACGAAACTGTCAATTACTTCGAACGATGAACATGTTTTACTGCGAGAGTTTCTCTTAGAACGAAGGTTTCATTCAACCAACGTGTAATTATCTATTATCTATGTATAATTTTACTCTCCCAGCTGGTCTCGAGGCACGATGCTGACCTAACAAGCCAGTCGTCGTAGGTTCGAGTCTCGACTCGGGAGAGACTGTTAGTGTCAGTAGGACCGTAGTTAAGTGTGCTGTACACTTAACAGTTGGCTGCGAAGTCTGTATATAATAAACAGAAGGTCGAGTTCCGATGTGGAATGTAGCACCAAGGCTTTGTTTTGCTATGTATAATTTTATCTTATTGAATTGACAACGTAAAGGCGGCGCTTCGGTTATGCGAATGGTCATCCATTGTATCTTTTTCCGACGACAGCGCATCGCATTCGAAAGAACACCCGAAGACACCCGGCACTATTCAGATATCATCGATGCATGGTCTTTTCGGGAGCAGAAAGTCGATTAGGAATATTATCTGCTGATGGGCAAGATTCGCGCCCGGCTGTTCAGCGTATTAGAAACGAGATTGGCGAGGAAGATACGTCTGAGCATCCAGAGGTCATTAGCGGCAGGAGTTGCTGCAGCATACGCTCGAAAAGTTGATGGACGGTTTGAAGAACCAGTTGAAGTGGACCTGAACGAGCAGTGAAAGCGCATCCATGACGCGATCAGTGAAACGGTGCGAGAGGTGATTGCTGAGAGTCTGGAGGTGAAAGATGACCAGGTACGACATAAAATAATTCTGTAGAGCGAATAACGGAATTAGAACCCAGTTCATATGTGTAACAACAGGGAGAACCTGATTGCCGATAAGTCGCAGGTGACCAGGCGTTGAGAACAACACTTAGAAGTGATGATGAGCAGTCGTTGTTTTGAACAGTAGTGAATTTGGGGAGGATGAACCAGCTGTAAATTCACCGCAGAGGCGAATGCCAAATTAGGCAAAGCCTCTTTAAAAACAAAAAAAAACCAACCTTGGAGGCTGAACTTTTCAAAGTTGGGATGGAGCAACTGTATAGGGCTTTGTTTGTTGGTGAATAGCAGTGCGGTTTTCGTACAGGACGACCTACCACGCATCAGATATTCACCTTGAGACAGATTCTTGATAAGATTTGAGAACACACTTGCAGGCACATAATTTGTTTGTGCACTTCAAGGCGGTGTACTATTTAGTGAAATCCAACGAGTTGTGGCAAGTTATTCTTGAACAAAATTTTCCACAATTCTGATTAGGGTGGTACGTGCGACTCTTGGCGGTTCTACGTCAAGCGTCAGGACAGCGGGCGAATTTACGAACATGTTTGTGACGTTGAATGGAGGAAAGGCTCTCAAACTTGCTATTCAAAACACCCTTGGAAGGTGCTATACGAAAGTCAGGTGTGCAGAGCAGTAGTACCATTATCACAAAGTATCACATACTCCTAGCTTTTGCGGAATGCATCGGTGTTACTTGTGGAGGTCTTTAGGTCTTTAGGGGCCATCCACATACCACGTGGACAGCTTTGGGGGTGGAGGGGGTTGGCTAATATCCACGGTCCATAAAATATGTCTAGAATTTATATGGGCAGTTGTCCACGGAGGGAGAGGGGGGTCAAAATCGTTAAAAATTTGTCCACATGGTATGTGGATGGCCCCTTACGGCTTTCAAAGGGGAAACTTCAAGAACTGGACTCACCATAAACACACTGGAGGTGGATTACGGCAGCGAACAGGGTTTATTACGGATTGTGTAGCCAGTTTAGATCCCGCAATCTACAGATCCGCACGAAATTTGAACTCTACAGGACGCTGATTCTTCTTTTGACGCGCTACGGATATGAATCGTAGACGTTGAAGGTGGCCAATCGGCGAGTGAGTTCTGCGATCAATAGTCAGTGGCAAACTAGACTTCCCACCGCCGTTAGGCAAGGAAAAAAGGAAGTTTTACAACTGTTGTTGCCAGAGACCGAGTCTCTGATGTCTATAACGAGAAATAAGAGTCCTTTTTATTAACGTGGTCAGTGATGAATTTTAGTACTTTTACCTTTCCCTCTACACGCCTATTTTTATAGACTCTACTGCTATTTTTTACCGAGCCTCGTTAAGTTACCCGTAGTAGAGTATCGACAATTTTAACTGCCTGGAGAGGTATTTATGCAACACTGTTTGAGTTTTTTTTTCTGGAATTAAGCGTGAGGCAAGGAGTCAAGTAAAGTGACGGGAGAAAGCCTGAGAATTAACCCATGCGTAAAAGTCCCTCTGACATCGAACGGTCTACTAAGATTCGAACTCGTAACCATTTGCTTGTCAAAGCGTGTAACCTGTGCGGTTGCAATTTCAGCATCGAGTGGAAAATTTACCTAATTATGTGTAACGCTGCAAGATCGTGTACGCGTAAAATTAACCCTAATTTTGGGTACTGCTGCGGGAGAGTGTATAAGCGAAAATTACCCGTATTAGAACACTCCCGCAGCAGCGTGTACTTAACATGACAACTCTCGCTACTTGTGCTGAATATCGTTCACATAAGTTTGTTTATTTTTGTTCAAAATCGTTCGTTTTTTTTTGTCTGTGAACGATATTGTCGCGATAGACAGGTTCGATAATTTTTATGTCATGTTTGTAGATAAATTGTTAGGGTTAGATAGACCGGTATTTTTCTCTAGCTGCGAAAAAGTGGTGCTGAATCAAGTCTCGGCGGGTTTGTTGTGGTCGCCGGCCATCGCGGGATAGTCAGTTTTAGCCTCGATCACGGTACACGCGTCGTTTGTTTTCGTTATAAAAGTGCGCGTTTTAACTGTTTTATTTTTACAGTTTGTGTCCCGTAGGAGCGAAGATTGTTCCGCTTTGGTAAGACTAACGAAGGTTGTCCCGTTGGCCCGTGAGCTGAGTGCTGTGTTTGCTCGCCGGAGAGGGTAAGCAAAGTCATTAGCTACCTCCGGTTAAGTGTCAAGGAGCAGTTTTAAACACTACCCCGCCGGAGTTCGTTGCAGCAGGAGCTGTTGGAAACGGCCACCCCGACAACGAGAAGGAACGTCCCCGCAGCACCCCCACCACCGACAGCAAAAGGAAATTAGGAATAAATCGCGATAAGTGTTGATTTTGTTTGTTTTTTTTTCCTCCTGTGTTCTAGCAAAAGTCCGAAAGTCCGTTAGAGGTATCTGGCCGCCCTGTGAGGGTTTCACCGGGCAAATTTTAGTGTGTACAGGGTGACCCCCTGTTACACGCGGACTCTGTAACCTTGAGGATACAAGCTCCCTTCGTTGCTCTCTTCAAGCACTTGTGTCCATTTACTCACCAGTATGAGAGGAGTTGTTTTTCCAGTGAAAGATATTCTCCTACATGTTTGCGAGGAGAAACGACAAGCCCGATCTCCACGATCTGCCGCCAGTAGATAAATTTAACCTTTTGGCAATTTACGTAATAATAGGTTAGCGATTATCGAAAGCTCCGCTCATAGTAGTTTAGCGTTTAGCAAATGTCGATCTCAATTTTTCAGTTAGTGGATTAGCGATAAGCGTTGCTTAGTTTCTGGCCTGCGGTCAGCCACCACTGCACAATGGTCCAGAAAACAAATTTAGGGGGAAATTTGAGTCTAGAGCTCTATGTCAATATTTTAGAGAAAAAATTTTTTCTACAGAATTGTTACATTTAGCTCCGTTAATTTTAAAAAATCTTGTGAAAAAAGACTTACTTTATCTTCAAAAACAACCGATTTATATTGAAAAAACATATAATACGCTCTAACTTTTTTTTTTAAATTTTCACCTTGCCTTCTAAGAGAAACAATTTGCAGTGCTGACATCGTGGATATCTTAGTTCTACTCAAAGTTATAAATGTTTTTTTTTTTTTTTAGAAAAAATATGCGTTTTTCATTTGTTTGTCATTCTTTTTGGGGCAAACATAAAATATATCTCTTGCTCTTGAATTGAAGGCCTTGTTTGACGCTATCAATGGAAAAATTTTTAGAAATATGTTATTTATTAAATTTGAGTAAATTCAATACAAAAACATGACAAAAATTTCAATAATTTTATATATTATGAATACGAGAGTACAGAGATTTATTTTTTTGACATATTTTCCTAAAACTAGATGTAATCACTTTTGATTCGATCCAAAAAGACCAAAAATTGATCGACTGGTTCAAAAGTTATGAATTTTTGAAAATAAAATATATCAAATAAAGCCGTTTTTATGGTCACCTTGTTTCGGAATTGGTCACGCAAAGTGCTTCAAATGTGCTCAAAATTGCAGGGATGGATCTTTGTTGAAAATAATCAAACCCGTATATTTTCGATGGGTCGTTAGGGCAACTAGGTCTGAAATAGGGTGACCATAAAATACTACAAGGTATACAGCCCTAGGGATTGTATGAAATGGTGACGTAAGACTAAATATATATCGTCAGTTAAATTCAATACTGGCATAACTCAAAATTTTGCAGTTTTGAGTTATGGATGGCAAACGATGCCAAATACTATAAAGTTTCATCTCATAAAGACCCGTTTCAAAATTCACAATATTTCTAGAAATATAAGTAAATGTGCCTTTATTGCACAAAGCTAAAATATCCCTAAAAAGACGGAAAAATGAGGTTCTAAATCTTATCATTTGCTTATTACATGCACATGATAGACTCGAAAAAGTTCAATTAAAATAGGAAACCCTAAAATAAGAATTTTTCACGAAAATGAAAAAAGAAATTTTCAAACGCGTTTTTCTCGAAACTATGAAATTTGAGTTGTGTCAGTATTGAATTCAACTGACGATATTATATGCTGCGCTAAACTGTTCATAGGAAACACTACCGTTTATTTTTGATGGTCGTTATTGTGAAACTAACGATGCATGAATGCATGAAAATTTTGTAGTAGTTGCAAAAATTCTCATAACTCTTATCTTCAAGCATCTATAGTTCTGAAAAGAACCGATTCCATAATATTCAGTTAGAAATTCGTGCTACAGAACGCTGATAATCGCACCATCGGTAGCATTGAATATTCTGCTTGACCGCGCATAATAAAGTTTGCTCTCCGCTGTGGCCTCCAGTAGCTGTGCCAGCTAAATATTCTGCAGCGAGCGATGGTAATTGTTGCTGCCGTATGCAAAACTAAGGTAACATGCTCCGCAGTGCCTGGGAGTTGACTCGTATGCAGCTTTCGTTTCTCAATGTCGCGTACCTTTAACAGCTGCACTGCTCTCGCTTATGAGTAACAAACTAAACTGAAGCTGAATTTTCTACACGCAGTCTTTTGTATCGAATTTAGAGCAGATTTTTGCAATTAAGACGTGGCTACGTAGCTTGGAGAAAGGGGAACAAACCAAAACACTTTCGATACTACTGAGTGATTTTCATAAGCATCAAAAAAAAGTTTTTGCTTTCCCGATGCAAGAATCACTCTGGTTCTTAGATTAACTAATTTTCATTTCTAATATTTGACTGATAACGGTGTTCGAGTGGGCACAAACATGCAATTAAACCGGAAAATCACTCAATTTAGCAGTGAAAATTCTTAAAATGAGGGTTATGTCTTGTTGTGATAAACTATTCATAGGCAACACTACCGTTTATCTTTAGTGCGCCCTGATCGTTATTCTAAAAATGTTTATTGAGAAATCGATGAACATTTCACACTCGGAGTAGTTGTGAAAATTCTCATAACACTTATCTTCAAACATTTATAGTTCTAAAAAGAACCGATTCGATAAACTTCAGCTCGAAATGTGTGCTATAGAACGCTGATGATCGCACCACCACCGGTAGTAGTAAATATTTTGTTGGCCGCGCATAAAATTTGCTCTCCGCTGTGCCCTCCAGTAGCTGTGCCAGCAAAATATCCTGCAGCGTACGATGATAACTGTTGCTGCCGTATGAAAAATAAGGGTAACATGCTTCGCACTGCCTGGAAGTTGACTCGTGTGCAGCTCTCGTTTCTCATGTCGCGTACCTTCAACAGCTGCACTGCACTCGCTATTGTGTAACAAACTAAACTTAAGCTGAATTTTCTACACGCAGTCTTTTGTATCGGGTTCAGAGTAGATGTTTGCCATTAGGGCGCGGCCACGCAGCTTAGACAAAGACAAACAAACCAAAACACTTTGTTGAGTCAAAATATGTAGGCAGTGGAATTTATTTCGTCCATGTTATTGTTATCTGTGCTCGAGAAGCAAGCCAATAACGAGGGAAATGTATGGGAAAGCTTGACCTTGGAACTTTTCACTTTTTTCCACCATTAAGCAGTAAAGCAACAATGTTGAACATAATATAAAAAAATTGTTACACATTTTATCTATCCACCGACATATAAATAAATAAGATGCATTAAGTCGTTCGCTTTCTATAATCGTTTGAAATCTGGCGCAACATATACCAGTTTCGTTTTTAATTTCACAAAGTGTAATCTAGTTTAGAAAACAAAGACGTAATCCTACGTCAAAACGATTTTATTCGGTGTCAAAAATTCAAAAATTTCAATTTAAAAACTTCGTAACTCTTGAATCTGTGTGCTTTTATATGCATAATACATAAAGCTATTGATTTTTTTTCATGTTTTCAAATTAAATTTACTCAAATTTAAAAAATAACATGTTTCTAAAAAAAGTTCATTTCTAGAGACAATTGTGCTCTTTAAATTGAGACCAAGAGATATTTTTTTATGTTCGCCTAGAAAGAATGACAAACAAATGAAAAACGCATATTTTTCGAAGAAAAATATTAATAACTTTGAGTAGAATTGAGATATTCACGATGTCAGTACTGCAAACTGTTTCTCTTAGAAATCCCTAAAAGTCGGTCAAAGTTAGTTTTAAGGTGAAAATTGAAATTAAAATGTTAGAGCGCAAAATATGTTTTTATAATATAAATCGCTCGATTTCAAAGATATAAAAAAAATCTTTTTAAAAAGGTACTTAAAATAAACGGATCTATAATATTGTAGAACAAATTTTTCCTCTATTCACAAAAATTAAAAAGTTAGCTTCTTGATTTCATAAAAAATTTTGGTCACCATAATTTTGGATAATTTTTCAACAAGCATTTAATCATGTGTAACAACTTTGCAGAAGAAAGTTGTACTCTAAAATATTGCTATGGAGCTTTGGACTCAAATTTCCTCCTAAATTTGGTTTATGAACCATTGTGCACTGGCGATAACACGCCAAATATCCCAAAAAATTTAATTGATGAAATTTTGGAATTCTCAACCGATCATATTTAGATGGCAACAACAACAGTTATAAATAGAAAAAAAAAGAACTTTTTCAGACCTATGCTACAAGCTTCCAAAAAATGTTGAAAGTTCATGTTAGCACAAATTATATGCGATACATATCATGAACTCAACAAACAAAATATAGAAAACTATATAAAGACGCTGAACATTTTTAAAAGTGCTTAAACCTGGGTTTACTGACCCAGGCGAGGATACTTTCAGTTTTTCGGTTACAATTAAAATGATGCGAATATTACAATAGAATTAAACTCCAAGTTGCATTCAGTAATTTATATCCATTACAAAACGCCGCAAGTAATTTTATTCTTAGGTTGTTAACGATAAAAATGCCAATAAAATTTTTGAAGTTTCCACTATTTTACCACATTTTCACTATTTTGTAACATTTTCATTAATAATTATGAAACATACAAGTTCTTAGCTTACCTTGAACAAAAAGTGTTGAACTTGTCCGTCCTGGGGTGAGGTACCGCTCTGATAGCCGGGGCTGGGTGATTCTGCGTTTTCCGGGACGGGGGTGATGTTGGCGTAATTTGCCGAACAGGGCAGTAGTCCGCGCAGTTGGGAAGGTGTGCCAGCATGCTTGAGCGAAGACTCACTGCCCGCCTGAGTGAGCGACAGAATCGATCGATCAATGTTCTGGTACTCCTTGCCAGATCGCGGTCGAAGAGTCGAGGTTGCCTGTCTGATGTGTCTGTTTGTAACACGAGAAACAAAACCAATTTTTAAAGATTTTAGCTGCTAAACTTGTTTTGGGATCTCACCTCATGCCTTCGGGCGTATCCGACGAACTGTGACTGGACAGGGAAAGTGTTTCGATGTAATCGGACATGTCGGATGTTCCGCTACTGGTACTCCTGGAGTCGATATACGGTACCGTAGTTGTTGCCATTATATCCGGACTTCCGTATGCTTTTGTCTTTGGTGGACAGATGGGAACCTCAGCTTCGGCCGAAGTGCTTTTCTCTGGGACACGGATCTTCTGAAACTGGAATGTCAATTCCCTTAATGGATCGAACGATTTGGATCTCCGGGGAAGAGACGAGTGGACACATCCTTGCTGCGGTAGCACATGCCGTTGGTGTCTTCGGGCCGACATTGCCGTAGTGAGTGGTAGTTCGAATTCCGTGAAGTCTGTTCCTCGTTGCCGCAGAGATCCAGTAGAAACTCCAGAATCATTGGAGCTCGAGCTATCCCGGTTTTGAGCTTTGCATGGAACACTTTCCGATCGCCGAATGTAGACCGACTGTGAATTTTGACTAGGATTTGTAGATGCGGAAATATCGTCCTCCGTTTCGACGGGTACCGAAGTTTTATCACAACATGCTTCCGCTGGACAAGGTTCCGTTTCTTGGTGGACGCAGGGTGACGACAATCTTCGGATTTCGATGTTGCAGGTTGAAGTGGATGGTTTCTGGAGGGTTTCAGTACTTGGTGATGCTGTTCCGCTCAGCGGACTTTCAGCCTCTTCTCCATCATCTAGGAAGCGGGATGACTCAGCGGAGGCGGAACGTTTCCGAGGGGAGAGTCTTTTATCACATGGTAGCAGATCGCTGTGATCTAGCAGTTGTTTGCGGGTATACGGACTGGTGGTTCCCTTCAGCATGGCACTTCCGGGAACGCGCGTTTCATCGTCTATCCGTTTTCGACTTCGATCGACTGCTGGCCCGCAAAGGCTTGGATTGCTCGCGGATTTTTCTCCAATAATTCGACTCATTCGCTGCTTCAGAAGGTCTGATTTGAACGGTAACGGAGGAGCTGTTGGCGATGCTGGAGAAGGTTCGGCATCGGTGACTGTTGTTGGAGCGGCTGGGGACATTGGGATGTAACCAGGGAACTTGGACTTTAGGTTGGTAGGTTCCATCATGACGTAGTTCTCTTGCTTATCAGCTACTTGGGATTCTGTTTTGGTGTTGTCAGCATCCTTCGAAACACTATTGGGGTGACCACATTTGTGGCAGATCTTCTGCTCACGTTCGAAATCGTGTAAAGAGAGACCTGCTCTCTGGAGCACTTCCTTTGAGTTTTCGTAGTTTTCGAGGGATTTTTCGAATTCCAAGTTAGCGTAGTTTGCCTTTTGAGTTTCGGTAAGTATTTCCACGTCTTCGTAATTATCGTAACTTGATTTCTGCTCGCATTTAACACTTTCGCTTTCGTTTATGTCGCACTCACAAGCACCCTCGAGCCGCTTTCGAATTTTTTTAGTCATATCTACAGTCGCGTAAATGGCGTTTTCCTTACTAGCGTCTACAACAGGCATTTTACCTTCACCACTCAGTTTAATTTTATTGATTTGAACACCCGTATTTTCAATCCCGTTTCCTCGCTTACACAGTGGCAATGGAATCCAGTTATCGGCCCAGGACATTACCCGATTACAGGTACAATCGACACGTGGACCGCTCAATTCCTTTTCCGGTTTCGCTGCATTTTGACTCTCATTACCGTGCAAACAACCACATACTGCATTGCTTAGTGAAAGGGGCGTGTCATAGTTGCCATAGCTGCCAACTTCGCTCTTTCCGCTGCTGTTAGCCTCCTTCAACAGGTACTCTTGTATTTTCTTAGGTGTATCGTAGTTCTCCGTGGTATTGCCGCTATCGTCAATAGCAACGGGAGTCTTTGGGATGTCATAGTTTTCGTAGGGACCAATGTGACTCGGTTGAGGGGACTTGCAAGACATCATAGCCGAATGAATTGGAGCTGTGATGTGAAGGGAAATTTCTTTAGGCTTCGGTGGTCTTCCGGGAGGACAACACTGGCAAGGAGACGTGGGACGATTATGCATACAAGTCAGCTGAGTAGCCGGAACCTTCTCATACCACGATTCTGGCCCGTGCTGACTGGGAGCACAGGTCTGTCGTGGTATGGAATATTCAGAAGTATTACTGCTACCGCGAGAACAGAGGGACATTCTATCTAGTGCTGGTGTTTTTGCGATGTGCGACTGATTAATGTGATTGTTGTGCTCGGTCAGTGTGTGCCATGCCGGCATCGGTGCTACAGCTCCTGGTGTTCCCGTAACTGTGGAGCTTCGCGACATAGAGGGGGCACCCAGCTTGGAGATGCAACTCATACAGCGCTCCAAGTTGGCCACGGTACTCCTGCGAGGGAGAAGTGCTGTTGAAATTGGGACTTAAGAAGACACTTTTTTGTTACTTACCGAGGGAATGAATCCATATCGTTGATACTGTCGTGTCCTTCGGACACGGAAGCTGTATCGCCACAACCATAGTTACTATCCAAGTCTCTAGACTCCGTCGAGGGCCAGTAAGCCGTCCGACAGGTACATGTAGAGTTTTCAATGTGAACCGTACAGATTTCGTCATTATAGTTGGTGCAACGAGATTCCGCTCCTTTCCGGGGACTGTCGAAAGCTGTGGAAAATGAAACAAGATCCCCAATTTAAGTAGTATTTAAAACTGGGGCTTCGGTTGTTATCAGAAGTACCTGAAATTTTTCTAGCTGCTGCTCGCTTTTTACTCGCCAATTTACCCTGGGATGCCATTTTGAGTGTATGGGTAATCTCATCCCCGAGATCCGTAACGAAAACGTATAGTCCTTCGCCTTTACCGCAGCTGGAGCCGCCTTCGAAGCAGAAGCGATTATCCACCACCCCATAGCGTCTGTCGGAAAACGGAGCTTCATTAGTCGCGGGAAACAAAATTCGGCTGCGAGATGCTTACCTGAGATGTTGAATGTTCCACATGCCAGTCAGTCGTGGTGGAACTCCCGTTGTCAGACAGAAACGATGATCCTGGATGTGCATTCGTGCTGGTCCAGTCGCCAGTTTGGCCTTGGGAGGCGCCGACGAGACCAGCACTAGGTATTGCAAGTCATCCCCTAGGTTGTTTGATATTTTAACCTACGCACAGAAAAAAAAATCAAAACGAAAACCTGTAACCGTTTGAACATACACGATTTAGTCGATCTTTTGGCCTACCTGCCACTGTATCAGTCTTTCGCGAGTGTCAAACGCAAGAACCACTATCACATCCTGACAGATTATTGCTATCGTGTTGGATTCCTTGTCGAGTGTGAAGCCGGACTCGACGCCCAGAAAGTGCTGCAACGAGAGCGACGCTTTGGTTTGACCATTTTTGTACCGATCCTTGGAGTCACGGTACAGCTGCAGGTGAAGACAGTCTGTGGGGGATGGAGAAATGATAAAAATTGGTTAGTCTGACTATAATACCTTGTAAACAATAACATCGAATGAGTTGCTCATTGTTGACTATCTGTTTCATTAGAATGGATAATCTTGATTTCATTATTCACTGAAAACTGACTTTCTTATTAAAAGTAGAATAAATATAATTTCTATTCTGTTTTAGAAACAAAAGTAATTCGGGATATTGAATGTTGTAAGTTCATGTCAATCGATAGAGAATAACAGTGGTATTGAGTAGGGATGTAACGGATATCCGCATCCGCATCCGCAAATGCGGAACATCCGCATGAAAATTGACATCCGCATTCGCATCCGCATCCGCATCATACCACGCGGATATTGAAAAAAATATCGCTTCATAAAATATTGCAGAAAAATTTTTCCTGGTGTGTTTACTGCTCGCCCAAATAACTTTTGCACTGGGGAGGGGCATGGTTATGTGAAATAAGCAAAATAAAACACAAGGTATGCTTTGGATATCCCCATCCACGATGCGGAGCATCCGCATGAAAATTGACATCCGCATCAACATCTGCATCCGTAATCACATATCCGCATCCGCATCCGCATCTGTAGATGTCTGAAAAATCACATCCGTAACATCCCTGGTATTGAGTACGTATCAATAATTACTTCTTCGTATAAAAAGTGCTTCCCAGTCACATAGTAAATGCTCAAAGGTTTCTCTTTTCAAGTTACATAAACGCACATAGCCATCATCTTGTAATTTACCTATCTGTTTGAAGTAATATTTACTTGAGCAGTAACCCGTTAGAAAGACACTGGAGGTACAGTTTTTTTTTGAGATAATGAATAATCTGCTGGGTTACTGTTTTGTTGGGTGACATAAATCTCTTCGATTGTCCAAATATTATCTATTATTCATCTTTTTGACTTTCCATTTTTTATTTTGAGAGCATTTAAGATATCCCAAGATGCCAAAAATGGTTCTGGTCCTATGGTTTCACTGATCTATTTCACGATGACAGATCAGCCTTTTCACTTCTTCCAATACTACAATGCCCAGGTAGCCAAAATAGGTTTACTTTATTATTCCTAGCCGCTTGCTCTTGCAATTGAATACAATTTCCAACCAGTTTCGAAGAACAGGAAGTGGATTCCGGTGTTTTCTGAACAACTTAACTATCCGGAAATATGCGTCTATAGTTGTCTATAGTTGCGCCGTGAACGAATTATGGCGCATTCAATTATTCTCGTATTTCTACTTGAAATACAGTTGACAATTCAATTATAAGTATTGATAGGTTGGCTCCGGGACCTGTTACCCCAGCCTTAACCTCTATTGTTTATCCTGGAACTGTCCATGTAGAAAATAATAATGCCTGGTTGACTGCTAGGCCCTCCTGATTCATATTCAGTGTGACTTGGCTCAGTCAATGTTGGAATAGTCCTTCAAAGTTTAATTGTCTATCCACCCAATTTTCCAAACTGGAGAACCGTCTTCGGCTGCTGGAGAGACTTGCTTATCTCGGATTTCAATGTTGAAATAATAATTTTTAGCATGATTTATGGACTGGGCTTTTCGTGTTGGTGCTAATTAATTAATTTTTTGCTTTTACATTTTCCAGATTTACAATTTCCGTGCTTGTGTTATTTTATCTCTGTTTTTCATCTACTAATTTTGTAACCCATTGAAGCTCCATCAGGCGTTTGTTCCTTCTTTATTGGGATTATTTCAAATTTGATGTATTTTAATTCAATTAATTTTTTAACCTAAATATTCTGCAGTGCTGTATATCTAGAATTTATTTTCGTCTCTTCATATTTCTTCATTATTCTCATTTGAAATATTTGAAAAATACTTCGAATTTTTTCTTATTTTTTTTATCCTTTAAAATGCCCTCCAAACAATTTCAAACTCCCAATATTTTCCGTTTTCTCTCCATCGTATTTATTTATTTGGCCATATATTCATACTTCTGCTGTGCATTTATTGTTTTAATTATCGGTTTCTCTGTTTTACTACTGCATTATTTTGACATATTTTTTTTTCTTTAATTTGATATTTTCTATATCAAATCTGGCTACTAATTAAAATTCTTTCAATTGAGCAATAATTTCTTGCATATCCTTAATTTTTCGTTATTTGGCTGTGTCCCCGCATACTTCTTTAGTTTGCATATTTTGTTTTGTTTGTTTATGTATTTTGTTTAAATCAGGTTTTCAAAATTGTTCTGATACATCATTCGTCTTCTCTTTAGATATAAAGTTTCTTTTTATATATTTATTCTACGATTTACTGATTTTTTAACTGCAGCAGCTATGCTTTCGAGTTTGTTTTTTATTTTGGTTTATTGTAATTATTTTCAATTTTTATTCATTCGATATTGTTATATATTGTCTTTTTATATACCAATATTATCGTTTTTTTTGGATCTATTATCCATTATTGCTGAATTGGTATTCATTATTTATATTCTCAGCTCATTAAATTTTTTTCACACTAATTTGCTGTTTTGTTTTTTATTTTCTTTCATATATTTTAAGTTTATGAATTTTTTCATTTCCTGATCTTAATACATAATACACTTGCTGCTTACGCCACAGCTGAGCAGAACAAGAGTGGTTAGAATACACACGAGTACAATGCGGTGTGCACTGCTGAGATAAATTCGATAGATTAAAAACAAAAAAACGCAATCTACGTAATCTTAGATGGCTCACCACGTTTGTTTTACAGTCAGGTTTTTACGCGTTTTTTCACGTGGATTTTTTAGGTATTTTACGGTGGAAGGTGGAAGGTATTTTACGTAGACTTTCGCATTGACGCGGTGTTTTCACACGATTTTTTAATTAACTCTGTTTTTATTACGCGTTGCCGCGTTAATTTAAAAGAAATTATGCGGATTTTTTAACTGACGCAGGTTGAGCACCAAAATTTTCTATGTGTTCATTGAGTAAAAGATTAAATCAACAAAAATCCTTCGCCCTCCAAAAGATCCGGAATGACCGTCAAATAAGACAATTTTAAATGTTGGTCGTAGAGCGTCTCGGTTTTTTCTGGTGCCTTTCTTGGTAGTTTACTGCCGGTAACCGCAAGTCAGTCCCATCTGTAAAAACATGAAATCGAGGAAACAGCTTCGAAAGATATTTTGTCCACGCTCAGTTATCACTTATTTAAGATGAACTATTTTGACAATATTAAGGCTAAAATATAGTTTGCATACTAGCCTGCACTAATTACGTTGTAAAAAGTACGGAAATCATTGATTTCATGATAAAAATCTTGACTGACTTGTCGTTACATTCTACACCGAAGAGAAAAGTAAACGCAAGTCAGTCACAATGCCATTGTGATGCTTTAGTGCGTGTTGTTATTCGTTGCCGTGAAAAGCCGCCAATCCTTTGCAGTTCGAAAGTGCATGTCCATGAGAACAGTTCAAAAAATGTCGGAACCGATGAAAGCTCGTCCGATGAGGATTAGGATGAAGAAATTGAATCCAGGACTGCAGTTGGTTCATCTGACAACAAATGTCAAAATGATCAATATCCGTTTGAGGTTCGAGCATCACATTTGGAGATATCTTGGAACGATTTCCTGGATTCTGATGGAAGTTTTTTCGATACTGAAGATTTTCCGAAAAGATCCACGAAGCAAAAAGAAAAAAGATTTGAATTCGTATTAGCAGGAAATTGCTGCACGTAAATTCATCGCCAATTCAAACTAAAAACTAATCCCAATAGTTGATAATTGTTAGTAGATAACTGATTTTCATATAAACGGCCTTATCAAACTTCTTTTCTCCACTCTCCGTCTATTTTATTGTATTATGCTTGTTTTTTTAAATGGGACTGACTTCCGGCTATTTTTCCTCTGGGACTAACTTGCGGTTACTTTTCATAATGGGACAATTTGACTTGGTATTGATGCCCACTTTTGTTGAACAAACCACTATTCTTTATCAGTACATCTTAAAATACACTCAAAGATAGGCCAAAGTCCGATGCTAACTCAAAATTGACAAAATTACAGATGGGACTGACTTGAGGTTACCGGCAGTTTACTTCACGTGAATTTTCTATTTAACGCGGTTTTTACGCGTTTTTCTACGAGGTATGTATCCCGGCGTAGAACAAACTTGACTGTATACTTCAGTCATACACTGTAAAAACACTGCACTGAGCTCTTATGTGTAGTTATTGAGCGTAATGTCCTTTAGTGTGAGAAAGCTCACACCAGTTTGTAATTTTCGCAGTGAAAGATATTCTGTTACCCGCTAGTGATTATCTGAGGAGAAAAGACAAGTCTTATCATGAGTGTTATATTTTTTATCTGTTTCTTTACTAATCGTTCGGCTAATTTGAATGTTAATTTTTTTTTTGCTGTATGGATCTTCTCACTGGGACCAGAATCGTTGATTTATTGTGAGACATACCCGGGTGACTGCTGTATCCCACACTTTTTTTATTAACAACTAGTTGAACGTTCCCGGCGATGGTCGGGATCAAAGGTTTTAAATTTCAGAATCATTTTTTTTATAATTCATTACTGCTTTAGCATAACTTACTTAAAAAATATTTCACATCTTATACGTTCATCATCACTTTAAATACTTCAATATTTTGAGAACAGAACACACATAAACTGGAAGTCGCCATATCGGATTTCCAAACGACGTGTGGAATTCCACTTTCGGAATTATTGAGATGGTTGGCCAAATACCACTTTTGGTTATTTTTCTGAAGCCGGAAGTCACCGTTTTGGAAAAGGTTGCGTGGAGTCATCCCAGTTTCGAATATACCTGTACTGGGTGATATTCGGGCTATTTGACAATCGTTTACAGTAAAACCTTTTTTTAGGAAATTAAAGTAAGTAAGAAGAATTGAGCATGATTATTCTTGCTTATTTCTTCTCTATAATGAAATCTAAAGAGATGCTTGTGATATTTTTCAAAACGAATATGTTTGTTGGTGCCAAGGAACACGTCTGAGGAGAAGTGAAGGTTTTCTGAAAACTAACAATTGTGCTTTAATCCACAAAACTATGTAGAAAATAAAAAATGACTTTCAATGCTTAAGTCGCCTCTTGATCTATGTTCAAACCAATGAAATGGGACCTTGCCTCCAGCTAAATGTTCAAAGATCTAGTTTGGGTAAAGGTAAAAAAGTAAATCGAATCCCGTAATGTGTTACTATTCACAAATCTACGAATACATCAGAAATGTAAATTTTTTATGCTCGACTCGCACTGATTCAAAACATGGATTTTTCTGCAAAAAAATATTTGGAAATGGTAAAGAAACAACGAACATTTTATTGAAAGAAAAATCACATGTCATCGTTTTGAATTTTGATTTAGATGCGACTTGAGCTTATGCTTAAAAAGTCAAGGTTTTGCATGTATAATTTGTTTTAAAAAAAAAATCAAAGAAAGTATTTTAAGGTGTTTCTTTTTTTTTCCTCATCTATTTTAAGGTGTTTCTTCGTATGCAGAAAATCATCTTCAAAAACGCTTCGAACATACGTAGTTTTTCGAGTAATATGTCAACTTTTAGCAATTTTTTTTTCTCAAATGTCTTTCCTGAACATTAACTAAAATTTTATTGAAAAACAACACATATCATAGCTTTGAATTTTGATTTGAATGTTTCATATATATTTCAAGTTTTAGTAATTAACTATTAATTATTTTTCCTCGAATGTCTTTCCTGAACATTAGCAAACATTTTAATGAAAAAAAGATCTCATGTCATCGCTTTGAATTTTGGTTTAGAGGTAAATTCAGCACAAAAAGTCACAATTTTGCATGTTTTACGTAGTTTTGTGAATAATATCTCTAGTTTTAGTAATCAGATACAAATTTTTTCTCGAATGTCTTTTCATAACATTACAAACATTTTAATGAATAAAGAATCACATGTCATTGCTTTGAATTTTGATTTAGCCGCAAATTCAGCTTAAAAAGTCATAATTTTGCTTTTTTTCTCGTAGTTTTGTGAATAATATCTCAAATTTTAGTAATCAGCTATTAATTATTCTTCCTCAAATGTCTTTCCTAAACATTAACAAACATTTTAATGAAAAAAGAATCTCATATCATCGCTTCGAATGTTGATTTAGAAGTAAATTCAGTATAAAAAGTCACAATTTCGCATGTTTTACGAAGTTTTGAGAATAATATCTCAAGTGTTAGTAATCAGATACTAATTATTTTTCCTCGAATGTCTTTCTGAACTTAAAAAACATTTTAATGAAAAAAGAATCACATGTCAGCGCTTTGAATTTTGATTTAGAGGCGAATTCAGCTTGAAAAGTCATTATTTTGCATGTTTTACGTAGTTTTGTGAATAATATCTCAAGTTTTAGTAATTAGATACCTATTATTTTTTCTCAAATGTCTTTCTTAAACATCATAGAGCATTTTAATGAAAAAAGAATCACATGTCATCGCTTTGAATTTTGATTTGGAGACGAATTAAGTATAAAAAATTATAATTTTGCATGTTTTACGTAGTTTTGTGAATAATATCTCAAATTTTAGTGATCAGATACTAATTATTTTTCCTCAAATGTCTTTCCTGAACATTAACAAACATTTTAGTGAAAAAAGAATCATATGTCATCGCTTTGAATTATGATTTAGAGGCAAATTTAGCACAGAAAGTCATAATTTTTCATGTTTTACGTAGTTTCGTGAATAATACCTCAAGTTTTAGTAATTAGATACCTATTATTTTTTCTCAAATGTCTTTCTTGAACATAGCCAGCGAACGACCTATTGCGTTTCTGTCATATATATATAATTGTGGATAGATAAAATGTGTAACAATTTTTATATATTATCTTCAACATTGTTGCTTTACTGCTTAATGGTGGAAAAAAGTGAAAAGTTCCAAGGTCAAGCTTCCCCATGCATTTCCCTCGTTATTGGCTTGCTTCCCGAGCACAGATAACAATAACATGGACGAAATAAATTCCACTGCCTACATATTTTGACTCAACAAGTGTTTTAGTTTGTTTGTTTTTCTCTAAGCTGTTTGGCCACGCCCTAAGGGCAAAAATCTACTCTGAACTCGATATAAACGATTGCGTGTAGAAAATTCAGCTTTAGTCTAGTTTGTCACACAATAGCGAGTGGAGTATGGCTGTTAGAGGTACGCGACATTGAGAAATGATAGCTGCATACGAGTCAACTTCCAGGCACCGCGAAGCATGTTACCTTTATTTTGCATACGGCAGCAACAGTTACCATCGTACGCTGCAGGATATTTTGCTGGCACAGCTAATGGATGGCACAGCGGAGAGCAAATTTTATGCGCGGCCAACAAAATATTCAATACTACCGGTGGTGGTGCGATCATCAGCGTTCTATAGCACACATTTCGAGCTGAATATCATGGAAACGGTTCTTTTTAGAACTATAAATGCTTGAGTATAAGAGTTTTGAGAATTTTCACAACTGCTCCTAGTGTGAAATGTTCATCTATTTCTCAATAATCATTTTTACAATAACGACCAGGGCGCACCGAAGATTAACGGTAGTGTTACCTACGAATAGTTTATCACAGCAAAATATAACCCTCATTTCAAGAATTTTCACTGTCAAATTGAGTGGTTTCCTGATTTAATTGTTTCTTTGTGCCCACTCGAACACCGTTATCAGTCAAATATTATTAACGAAAATTAGTTAACCTAAGAACCAGAGTAATTTTCGCATCGGAAAAGCAAAAACTTTCTTTTGATGCTTATAAATATCACTCAGTAGTATCGAAGGTGTTTTGGTTTGTTCCTCTTTCTCTAAGCTGTGTGGCCACGTCCTAATGGCAAAAATCTACGCTGAACTCGATACAAAAGACTGCGTGTAGAAAATTCAGCTCCAGTCTAGTTTGTCACACAACAACGAGTGGAGTATAGCTGTTAGAGGTACGCGACATTGAGAAACGAGAACTGCATACGAGTCAACTGCCAGGCACCGCGGAGCATACCTTCATTTCGCATACGGCAGCAACAGTTACCATCGTACGCTGAAGAATATTGAGCTGGCACAGCTACTGGAGGGCACAGTGGAGAGCAAACTTTAATATGCGCGGTCAAGCAAAACATTCAATGCTACCGATAATGTAGCGTTATGTAGCACGAATTTCATATTGAAGATTATGGAATCGGTTCTTTTCAGAACTATAGATGCTTGAAGATAAAAGCATATAATATATACATTTAGTCCTACGTCATCATTTCATACAACCCCTAGGGCTGTATATTTTGTAGTGTTTTCGATTTTTCACAACTTTTATTTCAATAATGTGCATACCTTTTCTAGTCTATTGTTTTGGTTTTTTTGTTATTTTCATTTGTTTAGTTTTGACCATTTTTTTTGCTGACAATTGGTTTTTCGTGCTTTACCTTTGTTTTGTAATCTTTACATTATCTTTCTTTTCTTTTTATTGTATTATTGGTACCGTTACCATTTATCAAAATTTTTTTGAATACAGGTCGGACTCAATTATCCGGAACTTTACACTCGTTTATCCGGAATTTTATTTTTCAGCGTTCTTTTTTAGTTTGTATTCCGACATTTTACCTTTATCATCCCTTCTGGCATATTTGGTACGATTTATGTCACTTCTGGCATGTTTGGGACATGTTCGAATTAAGTGAAAATAATCAATGTCTAATTTTTTTTCTTCTCATGATTTCACCTCTTTTCGCTTCAAAAATAATACAAGTAATACAGAAATAATACAAGCAAAATAAAAATAAGGAAATTTTTATTTAATGTTTGTTAATAGCAAATTTTGATATTTTTTCTGTGACTCGATTATCCGGAAAACTCGTTTATCCGGTATAATATTTTTTTTTGATGTTCCGGATAAACGAGTCCGACCTGTATATTCTTTTATCAAGTTTTTTCTTATTTCTCCATTGGATGTATGATGTTTAATATTATCTTCCAAATTTTTTTCTCTATTACTTTTTTGCACTAAATAGTTTTTAAAACTGTTTTCTTTTTTTTGTTCGATCGTTTGACATTTCCTTTTCAATAATTTGCTGCACCCTCTATTTTATTTTACGGTTGTTAATTTTCTTGTCCAATTTCAGCTATTTTTCTCTCTAATTATGATAGTTGTTCATGTATTCGTACTTTTTATTGCACTGTGTATTCTTTATATTTGTTTCTTTTGTTATATTATGTTTCTTTTTTTAATTATTTACAGCGTTAACATTTTTCAAGTTTTGGCATTTTGAATGATTTTATAGCTTTTTCTGTAAATTTATATTCGATAAAATATATTTAATATATTTTTTGTGCTATTAATACTTGTATATATATATATATATATATATATATATATATATATATATATATATATATATATATATATATATATATATATATATATATATATATATATATATATATATATATATATATATATATATATATATTTTTTTTTTTTTTTTTTAATTTTTTAAATTTGCTTTTCAAAAATGATTGATTGAATTTTTTGTTTTACAAATTCTCATTGTTTACATTTAGTTATCTTATCTTCTTATGTAGTTATTTTTTATCCATCTGTACTTAAATATGCAAAAATTTTCAATATGTTTCCGTTGCATTTTATTGTATTAATTTTTCGTTACTGATGCCGTAACAATTTTCCTAGTTTCTATATATTTTTCCAATAAATTCATGGCGCAAATTTTTTGAAAATTTCTTCATTTGATACGTCAATGTTTTCAGGTTTTCTTTTTCGTGGCTATATTTTGCTGATAATAACCATTTTCAACTTTTTCCCAAAAATTTGACTCTTATTTTGTTCTGATATTTTTGGTTGTTTCGGCTTTTTTGTTCATATTTATATTTGCTCTTTATTTATATCCGTTTAGCAATTGGTTATATCTACTATTTTTATTTTCAGATTTTTTAATATATTGCTCGCTTCACATTATTTGGAAACCGTTGATGTTAATTCCCCTATTTCATTTTTCCTTTTTTAATATTTTACAGTTTTTCTGTAATTTGAGTTAAATATAACTGTACTCATCAGTTTGCTATTGCTTATCCTATTATCTTTTCTATTCCAGTGTTCTCTGTTGTTCGGTATTTTCTCCTCTTTTTATCGATTTTTAATTTTCTGGCCGGTGTTTAATTTCTTATTTTCCGGTTTTTTCAGAATTTCTATAGTTTTTAGATTTTTCTATTTTCAATTTTTGGTTTTATTGTTATATTTTTTATGTATTTTTTTTTTCAAGAATTAGTTTACATCCTTTTTTAGTTTGCAAATTCTCATATTGCTTTTTGTGTTATTTTGTTTGATTTTTTTCGTTTGGTTGATTTATATGTTTATTTTTCTTTTTTTTATTAAAATTTTTAATAATTTATATACTACAGTTTTTACTTTATCTTTTTCTAATGCGATTTTTTTGCCTTTGAAGTCGTTTTAGTTTCCTTTGTTTTTTGTTAGATTTCATGTTTGTTTCACTTGTTGATATCTTATATTCACTGGTATATGTCTGTTTTAAATTTTTTCGTCGAGTTTCATGTGTTATATTTAGTTTAGATTAGTTTTTGTTTCTTTGTTTTTCTGATTTTGTTGGATTTGTTTTTCCTCCAAGTTTTTTTAATTGTGATTTTTCAATTTTAAGCTTATTTTATAAATATTCTGATTGTTTTTTTTACATTTTACGAATTCTTTCTTCCCAAGTTAGCTGCTGATATTGAATTTTTAAAATTTGGTTCTGTTACTTATTTAAATTTCACTTGACATTGCACTGTCACTCAATGTACAAACTACAACGACATTACATGATATTTGTAGGGAACTATAAAGGGAAAATCGTTTCTCAAGACCGTAATGCTCTACGACGGTTATATAAAAGTTATTTACCTCGAATTGGATGGCCAAATTTGGTCAAACAAAAATTGTACCTCAAACTGAGGTAGAATGAAATAAATTAAACAAAAGAGCATGTCATCATCATCTGTGGGAAAAGAAAAACGTGGATCAGAAAAAAATTATTTATCATCATACGAGAAATTTCTTAGAATGGACACACACACCTATAGAAATCCGCCTCTACTAAACTGCCGTTGTCTCAGTTTTCAACGAGTTTCCTATTAACTTGGGACTAACGGCAAACCGAAAGACGCACGCTGGGAAAATTCTTAGTCATCTCTTCGCATCACAACGCATCAATATTGCTCATCCTCAGCTAGTTGAGACATTGTTCGCAAAAAGAGACGGTTACCTAAAACCGTTTTATTTTTCCCTACCTGCAATCATTTTTCATTTCCACCGCACAATTTTGCCACCAGACAGACCGCGGGCCGGAAGCGTTTCCAGTAGCCGGCTCCAGTCAGTACTACGCATACCATAAATCATCCATAACTTACCGGAATAGAAAACTATTGAGATCCGAACGCCAGTGACTGTGCGAGGCACAGACAAATGTGCTCCGAATCCGACAGCAGCATACCTCCCCCTCCCTCTCTTCTGATTGCCTTTAGAACGCAAACAAACTGCTCTGCTCATCCTTGCGTATTTTTGCTTTCAATGCTAGCGAGTGGGACCACATTCACAAACAGGAACCGGAAAGTGGCAAAAATTCATCTATCATCATTTTATAGACGACACCCGATAACGGGAGAATGCAAGAAATTGACGTGGCTAAGAGCGGCAAACAAATGTCATTGCTCAGATGACAAAAAAAAACCTGCGAATTTTTTGTCGCGCAATTCCCTAAGGAAATTGCTTCGCCGCTAAGAAAAATGTCCATCGGACCGGGGAAATGTTTTTTATTCGTTGCGAGACGTGGAGCTCCGCTGTTCTTGTTTTTCACAAGTCTGAAGCTCGAAAACCTCACTACTTGCACACTCGGACCGGAGCGTATCCGGCTGTACTTAGTCCGAGAAAAGAAAGTAAAAACAACCAGAAACCGGGGTGCAAACTAGAGGCTAAAGTGCTTCGAAACAGGAAAAGAGCAATTGAAACTTTGCGTCAAGTGTGAAGAAGGATGGGATCCTATTTGAATCATAAGTTCAGTGAAACTATGATATAGCTTTGCTTAGTAGGGTTTTGTAAAATCTAAAGAAAACTATTCTACGAAGCGACAAATTGTTTCCCTGTGTAATCTAAAACTGTTAAGTCAACCACAGACAGTAATCCAGACCCATGGCTAATGCGCGAAGATTTACCGGCTGTTCGTCCTCATAACTGCGGTGGCGTGGCATAATGAAAGAAAAATTATGCTGTCCGACTGGCGACTCTATCACAGAATTGGCTTCGTGTGCGTGCGTGTCCCGTTGAATGTAATATAAATACTCGCAAAGCGAGTAATGAAAAGTAATCCCACTAAATCATATCATTAGGCTCTGGCAGCCTTTATGCAGCGGAAAAACAGAAGCGCTGCTTCGGAAGAGCAATTGCCAGTGTCATTTTCACGCTGCTCCTCGTGGTAGCGCAACTCATTGGAGACATGGAGCTTTAGTATTGCACGTTTTGCGGGGTCATCATATTTTTTTTGTTTCATGGAACCAACTTTTACCCGCGTTTTCCCGGTGGTCGCCAAGTGACTAAACGCTTTTCAGCTGGCTGAAAGTTAATAGTATATACTTTCTATGAGTCAGCGGATTCGCACCAAATCCCTTATGTATTCCAAGGATAATTAATAGCCGATGGCCCGGGTACGCTAAAGAGGATGACTGAACAAAGGAAGTCGCCCACCGCGGCGAATGAATGAATTAATTATTTCGCTAAACATGGTCTTGAGTTGACGTACTTAGCAACATTCAATTAAGGTCAAGGAATTCCGTGCTTCCTACTGAAAAAGCATTGAACCGTAAATCAGGGATTTCCTAAATCATCTAACTGATGTCGCTAACTATAACAAATTGCCTAAGAAAGCAGCCTACGGCTTGACCACGTCCAACGATTCAAGGATTTCACGCAAGCAAAATAAAGCATATCACGTAGGTTTGTTTTCTCCCGCCGCCCACCCATCACTGGGGATCACTGCATGGGGACTTGATGCGCAAACGTTTATCTTTTTAATCCATCCTTTTACGAACGTAACGTCAACTATTCGGCCTTCAGTTGGACCCCCACGTTCGTCCATTTTCGGTGCTTTGTTACCGGAATAGCCTCTGCAGCAGCAGTTTGGCCTAAATGATAGTCAGGAATAACCTCAGAAATAAATGTTTCTGTTGTTTCGCAAGCCTCGGTCGGAGCATCGCTTGGAGTACGAATTCCTTTCACCGTCTCACAGCCCATTTTCTGCAGTGGTTTTCCATCCTCTAGGAGACTCGGTGACTACCATAATGCGTATGATTATGAATCCGAAACGATACCGTCAAGCCGGAAAACACGTTTTGTTTGCACTGTCAACTGTGTCGCCCGGGGGTTTTGGCACTCTCGAAGATGACGGTTATAATTGCGGTGCCTCCGGTGCAGTTTGGAGATTTTCTGCGACAACGGTCACGCCGATCATGATATCGCGGAAAAGGAAATTAAAGCCTGACACATTCCTGTGAGTATGACAACTCCGGTACAGTTTAGGGGGTTGAATCCACTACGGGACTAACGAAGCTGGGAAGTGTTTCTCGGAACCATGATGAATCAGATAATTTCTGGCATCACTCATGATAACTGCTTCATTCTCGTTCGGCATTCACTGCTGGTTCCGACATGAAGTGGCTTGGGTAATCTCAACGCTTAATTGTTAGCTATTGAATATAATGTCGCTGCAGTTTGTACATTGAGTGGCAGTGTACTGTCCAGTAAACGTTGAGTAAGAAACAGAGCAAATATTTAAAAAATATAAAAACAACAGTTAAATTGAGAAGTAAAAAAATGAAAGTGAAAGTGTGTAAAAAGTATCATTTTAAAAATAAACCAGTTCCAATCTTCCAATTGAAAATACAGATATATAAATAGATTTCGTTGATAAATACGTTCCGAAAACTATACAATACCATCAAATACAAATGGATTCGAATTGAAATTGCCTTTAACGCCATGAATTGACAGTTTCTCATATGTTTGCCTACCATCAACCGAACGTGTAGTGCATCATAACTTAATTTCACACATCGACTCCAACTGGCAACGCAATCTATTTTGAGCGAAGACTAAAAGCGGCAGTCAATTGACTTTTCATGCCCTCGTGTATTTGTTTGTTTTTTTTTATTTTCATTAAAATATACACCCGGTACTGCTTTTACTATGACGAGAACCGTCAGTTCTAATGGGATGTGCGTAAAAAACAAACTCTCTTTATTTTTTAAGCACCCAAACAACACGAGCTACCATAACAAGAAACAAATGTCTGCCCGTTCGGTAATCCCTTCTACTCGGTACCGATTGTTCCCCCTTAACCCAAGGCCATTGACTGGGTCTATTTTCGGTTACAGTTCGATTGTGAGTGATTTTCCGCTGCATGGATTTAATTTGAAAATGATTGGAAACTCGTTTCCCAGTAGACGGTGTCAATATCAATACTTTTTCTTGCCCGAAATCCCTTGGCACGACGCACGTCAGAATCTCGGCTAAGCCTAAATGAAATGTTCTTCCTAATCCAAGAGGTTCCCTTTGCCCCCTCTCCGCACGCCACAGTGCAAACTTCACAACACGAAACTCAATTTCGTTCGCTACTGTATCCGGTTCAATATGCAACGTGGATGCATGATGAAAGTAGGGTGGGGGTTCGGAAAATAGTTGAAAATCTTTTCTCCCTTTCACTAGTACGACCAACAGCGCCGAAGATGACGCCAGAGGGAGGGAGGATCTAGCACGTATACTGTCTGACTGTGCTCGGCATTCAATAAAGTTTTAATTTGCTTCAAGTGTTGCTAAAGCGTAAGCGAACCTAATCCTATTATCCTTGGCTGTCTATTTCGGCCGAGGGGACGCTCTGCGACGGCAAAGCTGCCACCGTGCAGACATAAGGTGGTGTACGCAAAAGTGCATCACCCAACTACTGGGTGTTGTACGGCTTGGTTCCCCGGAGGAGAGAACTCTCAAGCATGCAGCAGCTTTAGCATCCGTCGGAGCCGTCATGTCAGGCAAATCTGTATCGTAGGTCGGAAAATTGTAAAGAAATTAATTACAAAATCCTAGCTTATGCGGGAAGTGAAAGCGAGCGAGCAAGCAAGCAAGCAAACGAGTGTGCACCTTGGTATAAGTAAGCACTCCGTCCACATGAAGGGATTGATAAGATTTAGTTGATTGAAGGCAAGCCATTTCAGTTATTAGTTTTGCCTACGTTGACTTCGTCCTTCGTCTGGGTACCGGAACCGGTCATTGAGTCGATGAATTATTGCGCTAGATTATAGGAAAATCATCTGGTGAACTGCCATAAACAATTTACAATTTATCTGACCTAATCGATCCAATACTTTTTTACGGGTTTAGCCAAAACGAATCGCTCTTTATTATGGATAAAACTTATAACCGGATAGCACAAGTGAAAACCAAGTTCATCCAGTGCTCCAGTATCTCACTTCGATTCAGTTCAAAAAAAAAATCGAAGCACACATTTTCGCTGTCTACTTTCTCGTGCATGGTCCGGATTGTATCCCCTCCCTCAGTTGTCACAGCCCTTCCAAACTCCACTGAAATCCGGTATATCTACAAAGTACTCGGAAAATAAGTGCGGATAGAGCTACCGTCTGTCGGTCGTGGCTGGCACTTGTTTTCCAATCGGATTAGCGCGATGAAAACCTTTTTTCAATTGCTGCGTAACAATTCGTTCTGTTCTGATTTGGATTGAAGACTATCCACACTGTCGCGCGCGTATGGCTCGGGCTGCTGGAACGTTGAATCTTTTTTTTTTCGCCACATGTTCACAGTGATTCAGATTGATAGTTTTTATCGCCAGATTCGACCGTACATCAGCATCGTCATGAAGCTATCATCGATGGGGTTGCATCCGGTGTTTTTGTTGTCGTTTCACTTTTTCACCCATGTACCCAGCGAGAATGCTCTTTTTTCCTGTAGTGCAGATTCCCATTCATCTCATTCTCAGGTATTTCAGAAAACTCTTCTCCATAGCAGTGGCAACAGTTTCACAAATAGCAGCGCTAGGGTGTGAACAAATATTTTAAAATACGTACATAGTTTACTCATTCGTTACACGTAAAAATTGTGCAATGTTGTGCAAAAATAGCACTACATTTGATTATGTTTGGAACCAGGATAACGAATGTTTCTGAGTAATGATATTTATTACAAAGTCACGCAATATTTGTTAAAAATCTCTTTTTTCTTTTTCCTACAATTCATAGACGTAAATTGTCGGAAAAATACTGATAGACGATTTTTGAAGAAAATATACTAAGGCATACAGAAAAAATATAACTTTTGACCAGAAGTGTTGCCAGATAAATTATTTTTGTATTTTAAAACTGGATTTACTGGATTGTAAATTTCGTAATTATTTTTTTTATAATTTATAGACGTAAGACACCCGAAAAATAGTGATGGGTGAATTTTGAAGAAAATAAACCAAAGAATCCAGAAAAAATATTGTTTTCGACCGGAAGTGTTGCCAGATAGATTATTTTTGTGTTTTAAAACTAAATTTGCATTTTTCGGCATACGCAGTTAATTTTATTTTAAATTTGATGGTTTCATCTTATTTCACGTTTTTACGTAAGGAATACTTATCACCCCGTGGTAGTATGAGCCAAATTCGAGACATAACATTTTTATGAAAAATTAATTACGAAATTTAAAACTATTTTTAAAAATTTAAAATAATGTCCTAGGCAAAATTGTAGACAATAATTTTGTCCTTCCAAAAAAAAATACCCCTCGAGAAAAATTTTTTTTTTTTTTCATAAAATCATAACTTTTTTTATTGTATTTTCCATGATCGGACTGGTTGCATAGTTTAGATAATCTTTTGTTGTTTTTGTATAAAAAATGTATAAAAAATTAGAATTTGAAAAAAATGAGCATTTTTAAATAGGGCTGATACAAATTCTGAATAGTTTTTATGTCCACGGTTATCAAAGTTAGCTAAGGGGAGGGCAAAAAATAAATAACACTGAGAAGAAAAAAAAGGAATAGCTTTCATAAAAAATTGCGTGCAAGTTACGACGTTTGTAACTTGCATGCAAAAGTGTGTTAAAAATATCATATTATTATCATTATTGATCATTTGGCTTGCCTTTTGATGACACTTTCACCGTCACTGGATTTTTTTGTAGCTGAATTAAGCATATACGCTGTCGAAAAGTCAATAATATTAACAAAGCGGCTTGAACTGTTTTTCTTCCCCTTCCAATTTTTAACATTTTTGAAGGGGGGTGACATAAAATGAAAATGAAATTCGTATCGGCCTAATTGATTTTTAATGTCTGTTTTACCTTTTTCACAAAAATAATTTTTTGACGTAGGACTACGTCTAACCGCACTATATCGAGATACATTCCGCGAAAACTAAAACCAAGATGTAACGCCGGAATGAAAGATTTCAAACGGTTATACTGATGTAACCACATGATGGATCACAATAATCAATATGTCGTTGGATTGATAAAATGATGGACAATTTTGTGATTCTTCAATTTTCATTATCACTTCATTGTTAAACAGTGAAAATTGAATAAAAGTTTCAAGGTCAAATTTTCACCAACAATGTACCAATCATATGCGAGCACGCCTAGCACAGACTTCATGAATAGACACCAACTGCATGCTGTGATATCCTGTATAGCAGTGGCAAAAAATTTTTTGTCAGAATCTCCCCGTCCCAATAGGTCAACTAATGATAGTTTCCATGAGCCTAGACTATTTTGATGTCTTGAAGGTGAAGCTTTCTCGGAAAGTTCGTAACCACCTCCACTATTAGACAGTTTTACGTTCTGCTGTTAATTAATATGTTAATGTTAATAAAACTGATGTCTTGAAGGAAAACATGCTGGCACAGGCAACAGTACTGCACCGAGCATTATATGAATAGAGCGCTGATCATTCGTCGTTTATCAGTGCAGAAAAACTCGATATTCATTTGTGTGCAGCCAAGCCAAGTGAAAACTACATTGCCGCTGTTGACGCACGGTGGGGCGTGGAACACAATCGAATTGCCGTTTGAATTGTCTTCTTCTTCTTCTTGTTTCGTATAGCAGCAAATATCAGAATTCAATTTGATTTTTCGGGTACCGCAGAATACGCTGCGCCGCCGGGGACAACAAAATGCGTTGTTTATTTTTGAACTCTACATTCTGCTTTTTTTCAGATTTATTTAAATAACTGAATATGGTATTTGAAAGACAATAGAAAACCAAAATGCTCCGTACATATCTTTGAATAGTTAAAAAACGAGCTGTACTGATGATTATATTTTACTAGCTAAATGAATTTAGTCCAATTTGACAATATTAGTTGCATCCTGCGGTGGCGGTATAGAGGAAAACCAAATTCATTTCATCTTGATATTAGAGTTCCGACATTAGTATTTGTGTTTTTCAATTAAATTTTTTTTTTTGAATTTGCATTTACAAGAAAATATTACTTTCCATAACCTTACTTGTAATTGAACAACGCTATGCAAACATTGATTGCCGTGGCTAATGTTGTGCATCACTCTTGCCCAGTTTATTTTCGAAAATAACAGACATATAACCTTCAAATATGATATCTTTGTTGTTCTTTGGTATCTTGAAACTAATCAAATTTTTCTGATTGATTCTGTATACTGATAAAATGTTTAAATTGACCTGAATTGAATGTTAACATGTTCATAAAATTCTATGTCAATTTCAAATTTTCTGTGAATATACATTTTCTACTAAAACCGTCATTCATTATCAATATTTTTTCCACGAGCTTGTAACTGCAGGAAAAAAATTGATGGGACATCTTTGCCGCTTTGTGATCGGTGAGTGAGCCAACTTTAACAAGACAAATAGATATAGAAGGAAGAAGTTTAATTTCTACTAAATCGTACTCAATTAAATATTTTATAGAAGGTTGCCTTTTCGCGTATTAAAGAAAATTCGCTGTATTAGAATGAAAGGTATTCATCAATAGTCTGGAAACCAAACTAAGGGGGAAATTTGGGTCTAGAGCTCTAGAGCAATATTTTAGAGAAAAACTTTCTTCAACAAAGTTGTTACATATGATAAAGCGCTTATTGAAAAAGTTTAAAAAATTGGGGTGACCAAAATTTTCAATGCTATCAAGTATCTAACATTTTTATTTTTGTAGATAGAAAACCTTGTTCTACAATTTTATAGCTCCAATAATTTTAAGTAACTTTGTAAAAAAAACGATTTTCTCTAAAACATTGCTAGACCCAAATTTTCTCTTAAATTTGGTGTCTGGACGATTGTGAATGTTGAAGAGAATATTTTTTCTTCTAAGGTAGAGTGGTACAAAGAAATAATCAAAATACAGACCCCGTTCGATTTTGGCAACACGTCAGAATATTTTCTGTTGCCAAAATCGAATAATGCAAAAAATGAAAGGTTCTTTTTTCATGACTTTTTTGACTTTTTAAGTGGTCAAAGACGACCTTAACAGTAGAAATGGCCACCAATGAACTAGTTTTAGTTCCAAGTCGTTTAAGGTGTCGCTTGATGAATTCGGGCTGACGACCGAACTTGATATTACCACCCGAACCAAAATACCTTCCTTTTGGAAGATGTTGAGTTTAAATTGGTTAAAATAAATCAAGCAAACTACAAAAGTAAAACGAGCTCAAATCAAACATAGCTTTAAAATAAAAATATAAAATTATTGTAGTCCTACGTCAACTATGCGGTCGTGTCTTGGATACCACCCTCCTACTATTTGTTCAAAATCGTTCGTTTTTTTTTGTCTGTGAACGATATTGTCGCGATAGACAGGTTCGATAATTTTTTCAATGTGTATATTTTATTCAGAATCTTAAAATTATTTTCTACAACTTTGCTGAAGACATCATAACGATCAAACAAACAGTTTCAGCCCTAAAAATATTTGTAATCATCAATACCTTCCCAAAATAGCATTTTTCAATAGCTCCTCAAATATGAGTCGAATTCCAAAAAATTAAACAAATAGTACAAAATTGCACCTGTAGAAACATCTATGCAAAGTTTCAGCCAAATCAAAAATGGTCGATTAAAATGGTTGCCTTTTTTGTAGAATTGCTCTAAAGTATATTCTTTGGGACCCTGTGCACCCGTGCGTATTTGGGGTACAAATGGAGTCGAGTGCAGTGTTATAAAAATGACTGCAAGACAATGACAGTAAATTTTCAACTGATCCGGCTCTCATTGTATTGCACAGCTCTCTCTGCTCCCCACACGTTCGGTAAACAGTCCGGCAGCAACTGACGACAGCACACATGCGACTCCAAACGGGCTGTTATTTTTCATCTCCTTATGTCTATTGGTATTTCCAAGCTGTCGCAAATGACAGCTTATAATCTTCCGACGTCCTTAAACACGAATCCGAGCGGGATGTCAGGTGATTATGATTCACGACAGTAAGGCCGATGAAAGAATGAAAGAGAGATGGTGCGAAGCACGTTTTTTATTACGTGGGAAACAATATCAACAATGGAAACGGTTTGCTTTGTATTCAATATGCCACTTGTGTAAGCTGTAGCTGTATGTGAGCTCTCATGAATAGCTCATGCATGAGGCTGTTAGAGTGAAGAGGGAGAAAAGTCGTCAGTATAGTGTCGCTCTCCAGTCATTTTTCTAAGCTTGGTCGAGTGGTTGCTTAAGAACTTTTGTGTTTTTTTTGACGTAATGTTTTATCTGGCCAATATACATATCTTTCATCGATGTGATGTTTTTGAAGAAATGGAATCTAAATTTTGTTCAAACATTCGTTCTGGAATACTTCTTGATTGATAGTCAAACCACTAAGGATGAACCGTGATTTTAACAAAAAAGAAAAAAGTCCTTTTCTGTTCACTACTCTGGCCGGTATTTTAGTACCTTCCTGGCGGATTGTTGTTGAGGTTTACACAGTCGAAACCGGAAGCATTTTAGAATAGAGCTGGGCATGCATAAACAAAACAAAAAATACTGGCATGAAGCCGAGAGAGCTTACATATACATAAAGAGTGTACGGAACCAAATTGCATCACAAAAAAAAAAAAAGATTTGGTAAATTTCACTCATCCAACCAATCGCCTTCTAACAAGTGGAACTGCTCCATTATTCATCTCATTAAACCGATATTCACGAAGAATGCACGGATTAAACACCAAAGTTTCACGAAATCATTGAACAAATCAACTAAATATGCTTACGTACTCTTATGAAATCGTTTAGCATTGTGTATTTAGTAAAATTAGCTAGATTTATCCTAAATTTTGTAAAACAAAACCATTTTTCACAACGCTCCCATATCCATCTCAAAACTTGAATCACTGCTCAATTATTCATCTCACAACGCCCCATATTTATCACACTGTTAATCATGATTCATGAATGAAACACATTATCATGAATGAACGTAGCCGCAGCCCGTCGTAGTAGGTTACCTAGATATCCGCTGCAGTTGTTTACGTGCAAAATTGGTAACCTAGGTAACCACTACAGTGCTATAGATTTATGTCAATTATGATTTTGTTTTCTGAATTAGGTAATTGAATTGAATGAGTTTTCGAGTGCGTATGCCCGACTATATCAAATTTAGTGCTTTTAAGTGAGTTTTTGGGGATTATACTTTATAAGGAATCTAATGTGAACTAAGAAGAATCCATTCCATGGATTAGCAGATTGGTTTAAGAGGAAAATATGCGTTTTTTCCTGTTTTCAATTTTGTTTACATTTTGAATGAGATGAATATACGGGCTGAGATGAATAATGGAGAAGTTCCCCTACCAGGTAGTAAAATAAAACACATTATTTAGTTTTTTCACAATTCGTTTTTTTTTTAATTTCATCCCCACATCCAAATGCACGAACTTTCCTCTTAACACTGCTCAAGACCTTGCACAACAATCGGACCCTGTACTTCTCGATTGGCCGCAGTTCAGATGCGTTCGGAGGATTGGGATGCTCCAGAACATTTCGAGTAATGACACGAGACTAACTCTGGTCAGATAGTTGTAGGACCATTGTGTGACCTCAGAAGTGAAGTTAACGCTTTTGGAGGCCAGCCCTCGAGTATACCTGCCCCGGTTGACACGAATGGGGTGCTCCGCTCTCCACACGAGAAAATTGCTTGCCATACTTTTTGGCAAACTTTAACACTTTCTGCTTTCTAACGTTCTCAGGAACTTCGAATTTATGATGAGCGGTGAAGTACTGGAGCCCCGGAAGCTGCCGAAAGTCTGCTTTCACATATGTCTCGTCATCCATAACGAGGCAATGTGGTTTCGTTAACATCTGGGTGTAAAGCTTCAGTGCGCGTATTTTGCCCTCGTATTCTGTCGTTCATTGTGGTTCGGCTTTTCCTGAACTTTATACGTGTGTAATTCTTAACGTTTTTTCGCATCTTGAACGAAAGTTTTACTCAAAGGCAGTTTTTTTAGCCACATCTCTGACTGAACTGATCGGATTCCTCTTAAAAGCTCTAACTACCCTCTTGTGATCCTTCACACTATACAGAGATCCATTTTGGACACTTTTTTCATTCCGATCGATGGTCAAACGCTCGTGGTACAACCGTAATAAAGAGAGAGAAGTAAGAGAGCCTTTAAAAAGTTCCAAGTTTTTGTTTAATTTTCAATATTTTCCCAAAAACACCGTGTCTTCTCTTTTTTGTACAGTTATTGATGGGAACTACATATAACATTGCTAGTTCAAATATTTGTTTGCAAATTACCAGTTTATTTTGGAATCAAATTCCTGTTAATTTCTGTTGATAAGAGGATATGAATATTTTATATGTTTATTGCACTTTGATAGGATATTCTCAATTGCTTTTTGAAAGTAAGACTTTTATCTTAAATTAGTCCTGAATATTTTTTCGTAAGATTTGGACCACTGCGACCATTGTGTTGATCTTTTGTGGTATAGTAGGTAGAGTCCTGAATACTTGATCAGATCAATTTTAAATCGCACCGTTCATCTTAGAAACGATTATTGGTGGGTTTACGTGATGAGATTCGTGGTTTATGAGGAAACAATAATTAATTGTGTTTTGATGCATTACATCATTACATCTTCCACGCCTGCATGCATGATGAAAATATTTGTAGACTTTATGGCAGCAGACTGCATATGACACGAAGTCTGTTTTTTTACGGAAATGCTTGTATTGTCATAGAACAGAGATTTCTTACATCCTGCTGGTAAGTCAGGAAGATCAGAAGTAAACTTTGCTGGAATAATTTGAGTAGTTAACCTGAACCTGGAATGTCCACGGTCCTTACAAAAAAAAAAAAAAAAGAATTTATATGGGCATGTCTACGGGAGGGGTAATAAACGTTAAAAATCTGTCCACGTGGTATGTGGACGGCCCCTAACTGAAAAGTTTGATGAAGAACAGCTTTTGTAGTCTTTGATCAGTGGTGTTAGAGAAGGGGACTTTTCAAATAACTTTTGCAGAAACTTTTTTTTAACGATAGCTTGCTATTATATAGTATAATTTATTATATGTATACAAATTACAGCCTTCCAGCTGGTCGCGAGGAACGATGCTGGCCTAACAAGCCAGTCGTCGTAGGTTCGAGTCTCGGCTCGATGGTGACTGTTAGTTCCAGTAATATCGTGGCGCTATTGGGTCCTAAAGTTTCCTAAAGGTCCTAAAGTAGCGCAATTGGGTCCTAAAGTTTTAAACGATATTCTGATTTTTATATATCAGCTGAAAGAGTGCATTTTTCTGAGCAAAACGTGATTTTAAAAAAATGTTTATCGTTTCCCTTCCATTTTTAAATAAAGAATAAAAAATTGCTCGAAATGCCTTAAATGACAGTTATCTCCTATACCGTGTATGGGCGAAACGTCAACTAAGACCTTTCGAGCAGTTTTTTTATCCTTCATTTAAAAATCGAAGGAAAACGATACACATTTTTAAAAATTCACGTTTTGCTCAGAAAACGCGGCTTTTTAAAATGATATATAAAAACTGATATAGCTTTAGGACCCAATTGTCCTGTACACTTAACGATTGGCTGCGAAGTCTGTCTATAATAAGAAGCTTGAGTTCCGATTCGGAATGTAGCACCAAGGCTTCGCTCCCCTCAAAATGATCAGTATCACCTGGAATAGCTTGACATCTCCTGTTTCCGGCGAGAAAGTTGCGGTCTTCACCAAACTTGTGCAGAAGGTTAAATGCTCATGGCTGGTGGGAAATTCAGTACAAAATTCCATCGCTACGGAGCGCTAGTGCGCAATTCCTTGTATTTAAATCTTAACTTATCTCTCGAATCCAACCTCTTAGAATTATGCGGTTCTCAGACCATTTGTTCAGGAGACTTAAATCCAATCGACTTTCTTTGGGATGGGCTAGGAGAGGTGACCCCAAAATTTTATTCATATAAGGGAGTGCAAGTGCAAGAAGAAAGAACTCTTGAATACCTTATTCAGCGTACGCCCATGGTCTACAGAGCAGTAATTGAGTAAAGGAAGGATTTTTTGAGAAATCGAAGATTTATTTTACCTATAAATAAATCTTCGATTTCACAATAAATTGAACTCTTATTTCATGTCAATTTGCTATCATGATATCTCAACAAATTATTTTGTTGTCTGGCATAAAAGAAACTAAAACAGAATATTTTAAATTGCATAATTGAATCGTAGAGTAGCTGAAATATTAAGGTATGTTCATAACACTCAAAACAAAATTCGCCACGCCGTGGGTTTATTCCCCACTAAACCGTCCCCATGAACCGAAATCTCTTGACTTTTTGAACAACTTTGCTGAAGATCGCAACTTTCTGGGCGGTTGATTAAAAGAGATAAAATAAGTAGAAATCATCATACACACTAGCACCACGTCATGATAGAGTTTCGAACTAAACTTGAGACCATCAAACAGTCCTTGATGTTCTGAATAGCTTTCCTAAAGACCGCTGCGTTTCTAACCATACTGTTCGCCGATCAGAAGATCTAAATTATTTTTTGACGATTTTTTCTATATATTTTGTATTAAATGACATAACCCACCACACTAGACAGATTTCATCCGATAGACACCAATATTAGGACACAGCTGTTGAATAGTAATAAAGATTATTTTTTGTTAAAAACTTTTAAGTCAATCTCAAACTGTATTAATGCCGTACGTGATCAATCCTAAGGTCATCTTATGTTGACCGTAAGCCTGGGATAACTAATGGTTCGAGAACGGTAACAATTTGGCCAGGTGAATCTGTTACTGTGACTTAGTGAAGTATCTTTTTCAACGTTTAAGGAAATATAAAACTGCTGCTCCTTTGTGATCATTCAAAAATCACAGCCATAAAATCACAAACTATATCAGATATCAGCATCAAACAAAACCAATTGCAAAATTATCTTGCTACCAACATGTCAGCAGAAATAACTTCCTTTGCAGCTAGAGTCATAAAAAAGAGTGATAAAAATTCACTGGAATTTTATGGTTTCTCTAGAGTTGGGTCCTGAAGCTATACCAGTTTTTAAAGTCTAAAAAAATGTTTATCGTTTTTATACGATTTTTAAATTATTAATAAAAAACTGCTCGAAATGTCCTAAATGACGTTTCGCTCATGAAGAAGAAATGGGAGAGCTGTCACCAAAGGCATTTCAAGCAGTTTTTCATTCTTCATTTTAAAATCGAAGGACAACGATAAATATTATTTTCAAAAATCACGTTTTGCTCAGAAAATCGCACACTTTTTTAGCTGGTCTATAAAAATCAGAGAACCGTGTGAAACTTTAGAACTCATTTGCTGTTGCCGTCAAGCCATAAAGACCTAATTCGGTCTTATGCCTAATAGTTGACGACTTTCCAGATTTGATCAAGAAAATTGATGGAAATTGAAAGGAGTGCAATTAGTCTTAAATTGATTTTCATTATATGACATTTCACTTAGGTTTTGTAGCATACTCAGTCGCAAGAAGTGTCACAAACCTGGAATTGTTGCACATCAGTTCATTTTGGACCATTTTCATTGAAAGCTTACTAATTTACTTTGCATAAGGTGTACTAATTAAAAAAAGAAAAATACAAATAGCATGTAATCTCAACAGATTTACTTCAGCAAACTGGATTTTACAATTAGGCAACTTTAATGCTATAATGTTAATATAGACGCAATATTTATACTCCAAATAAGTCGTTATATGGGACGACCCTAGTTACACTATGCACAGCAAATCGGATGCAGCATAGCGAATACGACTACCGGCATTCGTCGCAAGCAATCGGAACCAATCTCATCATCATCGGTGCCACGCGGTAGAACAACTACACATACGCCCCTACTCCCGGAGTGCAGAACTAGCGCAGCTTCCGTCATCGGCAAATGCCAACCCATAGATCTCTGGCACAGGCAGACCGTTTGAATTATGAAGATTTATCCCGATCTGCACAAAATTTGTTTTTCCATGGTCGGCTCAACACACAGATTCGCTTTCGATAATAATATTTCGCATCCCTGACCGTGACTAGACTGGTCAGAGCACAAGCATCTTTTCTACCCATTTTATTTTGTTTTGATATCAGCATTTTTGGTCCAGTCTAGGAGTCGCCTGCAGATCCATGTGAATTGAACGGAGAAATATGGAACGATAATAGAAGGGATTTAAAAGTTTTTTTTCCGTTTCATATCTCACCAGACTGCGGCATAGGTTTATCGTCACGAATGGCAATCGGTTCGCTGAATCAATCGAGTGTTTTTTGTATTTGATTCCGTTTGAGCCAGGTGAAATGTAAATGGGTTTTATGGGACTCAATACTGCTCCAGTGCATATTCATGTCTCACTCATTTATGGTGCAAACTATCAACACAAAACAGAAGTGCTAATTCAATCGAACAATCAAAAACATTCTGTTTCACAATACCGAACACGTTAAATTTACGTCTTATTTTTATTACATATCCTCGTCGATAATCGACTTTATGGTACCTACTTATCTGTTTGCCAAACTGACTAGGACAAAACAAAAATGCTGATGATGAAATGGGTAAATTTTGTTTCGCTGGTTGTGATTCACACTGAGCGTAAAAAAAATTAACGACAGTTTAAAATTGTTCCACTTTGGTAAAACGAGCTTTTTTCATCATGGCTAAGAAAGTTTAAAATTCCTGCAAGTAATGGTGCGTTTTATATCCTCGCCAGGCACTCGTTAAAGTGAATGGCGTGTTTGAAAAATTCTGCGAAAATGCTATCATTGATGTGCTTTGAATTTCGACTTCCGGACGAGATACTGAGTTTGATATTCTTTTTTTGTGTCCAATGGTTCTGATAGCATTCATAGACACGGAGAGGGATAGCACACAGCCGACTAACGAACAACAATAGATAGTAACGAAAAAAAAATACTGAAAGCAAGCGGTTTTATTGGAAGATCAAAAAAAAAAAGCTGTGGCTGTCGGTGGCACTCCTCGGCTGGAGGCGCAATATCCCCCCAAAACAAACCGCCCCTTCATTTCAGAGTGGCTCCGGCACAGCTGAATAAATAGCACGTTCGTCGGAGAACGAGAAAAAAAGCAGCTCACGTCATTTATTTTTTACGCTCGAGAGCATTATGTTTATGATTTTCTAGTACCTTTATGCTTCGAGCCATTGTAAGTGCTTGCTCCGGGAGGCGTCCTGTTAGCTGAGCAGCCTCCGGATGTGGTATTTTGGTATGTGCTCGAGTAGGTATTAGTCCTGCCGGGTTTGTCCCAGCACCAGTAGCAGCAGCAGCAGTACTGTTAGCTGATGATAAAGGAAAAACAAGAACCGCCCAACCGCAGAAGGGAAGTGAAATGAAGGCATTTTTGATTGAACAAAGAAACTTCCAAGTCGCAGTAATCGGCCACACTCGGATGAGTGCCGCACTCGAGTGGAAATTTGTGAACAGGTGTGGGCTCAAGGCAACAATCTCTGAAACCTCCTGTCTGCTAAGGCCTGAGGGAAAATTAATCCCATTGTTAAGGCGAAAATCTACCAGCTATGGGATTGGAAACCGGTTCGTCCGTGGAAGGATATTATTCTTGCATCGAAGTTTGATTGACAAATACGTTTTAGGTATAGTATTTTGTACATGAATTACTGATTAATTTTCATTCAATAATTAATTATATTGAATTCTAATGTAACCTTTGTTTTATTTATAAAATTTTAAATTTGTTTGTTTTTTTGTTTGTTTAACAATATGGTAGCGTAAGGTATACCTTGTTAGACTGCTACCTCCGAATGTCACTATTATATAATATTTATCTTATACTATCTCTTTCTTATCTTAACATTCAATTTTACTACATTTAAGGATAGTTCCAAAAATTCTAGACAGCCACTTTTAAAAACTGAATGGAATTTTACTATTTGTCAACTGTTGATTGTAAATACTACACTCGAATTCCCTACCTGTTCAGTCAGCACTTACAAAATTGTGGCATCTCGAAGATAGAAAAAAAAATGCGAAACTTAATGCAATAGTTTCTCCCAGTAACAATACTTTGACTCAAGAGTGTAATACCGTACTGCATCAAATTTCGAAAACTTAAGCTACGATGTAACTTCTTGCACTAAAAATCAACGAAAATTGAACTTTCTCATCGATCCTTTTTAGGAAGCACCTATAAAAGTTCAAGATACAAGTTTTGCAATACGATTTTGCATTTTTTTAGTCTCATATCGTCCTGAAGGTCTAAATTTTTTCATGTCTTGGTCCTAATATGCAGAGGAGTTTAAAATCCGCTTTCACAGAGGTATTAAGAGAAAAGATTCCATTACCTGTCAAATTTAGCAAGAGCTTCACGGCCCCCTTGCACTTTTTCATTACACTATCTATAATAATTCGATTTTGATTGTGAAGTGTTCGAAGTTTGAGACTGTTCGAAGTTTGAAGCAAAACGATACTATTGAATGTTAATGTTTTTGAGGTATTTTGCGACTCGAAGAATATTGTTTTTTGCAAGGGTTTTTGAAGCAGAATACTTCTCTCAGGAAGTTCGGCTACATAGGGATGTGAAATGAAAATCTAAAACCGAAAAAAGTGAAAAATATGTCCAATTTCAAATAATGCTAATAAATCGGTTAGTATTCGATGGATTCCCTTCGTTCTTGTAGCAATAGACTGAAAAATCTTTTAAGATTCTTCCCAAATAAAGATAATTGTAATTTTATAGTCAAGCCTTCTCAAAACGAAAAATTCGACCTCTGATTGGTCGTTATATGATTGCTTCCCTAGATGAGCCAATCTCGATATATAGCATTTTTACAAAAATGGTTTTAAATTTCGTAATTAGTTTTTCGTAAAAATGCTAAATCTCGAGATTGACTCATATTACTTCGGGGTGATAAGAGTTTCTTACGTAAAATTTTTCGAGAAACACGATGAAACTTTCAAATTTAAAATAAACTCAGCTACATTTGCCGAAAAATGCAAATTTAATTTTAAAATACAAAAATAATATATCTGGCAACACTTCCGGTAAAAAATAATATTTTTTCTGGATTCCTTGGTTCATTTTCTTCAAAATTCACTCATCACTATTTTTCGGGTGTCTCACGGCTATAAACTATAAAATAAATTATTTACGAAATTTACAACTATTTTCGTAAAAATGTTATATCTCGAGATTGGTTCATATTACCTCGAGATGATAGTTGTTTCTTACGTGAAATTTTCCAAGGAACACGATGAAATTATCAAATTTAATATAAAAATGGCTGCATTTGCCGAAAAATGTATATATAATTTTCAAATACAAAAATAATCTATCTGGCAACACTTCCAGTCAAAATTTTTTTTTTTTTGATTCCTTGGTTTATTTTCTTAAAAAATCATCTATCGGTATTTTGCGGACGTCCTACATCTATGAATTGTATAAAAAAGAAAAACGGAATTTTGAACAAAAACTGCCTGACTTTGTCACAAAGAGGGGGGTCCCACAGAGCGGGGGGTATTCCAATCGACACCAAAATTGGGTTTTTTTCATAGTGAACCTAGATGAATAATTCGCCCAGCTTTGAGCCAAATCCGTGATGGTCATGTCCAAGTGGCATGTACACTTCGTATGGAATGACTCCTATATAAGAGCCTCTTACAGCCGAAGCCGCTCATAATAGTTTCAGACAGCGACAACAACAGTCCTCGCTTAGCAGCAGCAGTAGCAGTGCAGTGGATACCAGCGATAGCGGATAGCGGCCACAACTGTGTCATGACTACGGATAGCGTAGCAGTTCCAGCGGGTATCAGCATCGATAGCAGCTGATGCAGTGAGGCACTTTGGTGAAATGCAGTCTCTGTGCGATAGCGGGCACTATTAAATGCATTCAATGAAAAGTTGACTCATATTGATATCACATGAGCCATCTAGTTTCGATAAATGACTGACACGCAAGCAGCCGGGTTATCTTCCTTGTAAAAGTATTCTACTTCAACCTTGCGGTCGTGGCTTTGCACACAACCCTCCTGTGATTTTTTTCGCAATATAATAAATTTTTGTTATTAAGTGCTCAACTAAATTAACGCTATTATATATCAATAGATGGTGCAAACAGTAAATGCTAGTCGATTATCGACATATGTAAAACGAGAGTAATCAAGCTGAGGTAAACACTTCGCGCTTTGAATCGTTAGTTATTTTGTTGTGGCGTTATATACTTTTAGTTGTGCGAAAATGTCTGATTTTGTGCTGAATAATCGTAATTTGTAAACCTGTGGCTATGAAGACGGTAATTTCGATGATGACGACTGTTCGTGTGAAAAAGGGCATGATCCTTCGGAGACGTTAAATTGGAAAAATTGCTTGATGGGGATCCATTTCAAACGCAGGAAGAGCTTGCTTCGGTATTAAGCTTTGGGAATGATTAAAAAACAAGGAACCTGGGTTTCCTATGATTTGAAGTCAAGGGACGGTTAAACGTCGTTTTTGACGTAGAATTACATACATTCTAGGATAGAAGTGCAAATTGAAATACTGAAAACACGGAGAACGTCACGAAACCATCCAAGGCTGAAAATGGCCGAAAACCACCCAATATGGATATTTACGGAATCATACAGATGCCCGAAGACCGGAAATCAACTTCATCTACCATTTTGAAATTCAATTTGGCAACTATAGGTCTTCAAAAAACAGCCAAAAATCACCTCCTCATATAGGTATTTACGGATTCGAGATGATATCCGGAAACCTGACGCTATTTTTAAATCCATGGCTGCAACTTCCGGTTCCAGAGAAACAGCATTGAATTTTCATGATCGGACGATGGATAACAAAGGAAAAAAACCGGCCTCAGAACCTATTTTGAAATAAAAGATTCTCGCTTCCGGGGAAAAACAACCCAAAACGGCAGAAAACTACTCAAAATTAGTATTTTTGGAACCGGGATGATATCTAAAATATCGCACGCTAGCCTAGAGGGCGGTCTCGATCAATTAGATTAGTTGAGAGAATATCGAAACTCTGCTTTGGCACATTCTGCATGTTATAGGATAAGTACAACGATAAAATCACCGTGCCCCAGTGCTTAGTCGAGAAAATTTTCTAAGATCCCTGTCCTTTTTGGGAATCGAGCCCGATATCACAACCGTATGGGAGAGCTAGCCGATCAACATCGCTAACCACAGAGTCACAAGGACCTACAATGATAGAATGATATCCAGTGGCCCTAAGTTGACCCCAAATACCAATTTAAATCATATTTCCTAACTTATTGCAAGAAACGCATTTATATAAGATATGTGGTCGTAGTTATACGTTAACCTTGTGGCCGACAAAACCTGATTTTTTTCCACCTGTGAACAATTGCTTCAGCGGCACAAAAGGAAGGGGTTTTTTCATCGCATCGGGACGGGTGGTGAAAAATGGATTCAAAGGAAAGTCACGGGGACTAGTTCACATGCTCCTACGTCGTCGGTTCGGCCACACGCTGCGATAATCTGTGTACTTGGTGGAACCAGGTCGGTGTTATTCATTATATTCTGTTGAAAACTGGACTGAGGGTTGGTATTGACTTTAAACGGACGGCCACAAAACGAGCAGAGGTACGAATAAATGATTCTACTGCATGACAACACTCGGCCACATGCTGTCAAAGTTAAAATTTGGCTAGCGATGTGTGATACTTTGAATGATTTATAAATAAATATTTTTAAAAACAAGCTTACATTTTTTGTCGAAACCAACAGCGAAGAAATATTTATTATAAATGACATTTATTATTATATCAAATTCGAAATTTGCATGAATTTTTGCATTACATCTACTAACTTCCAAATAAAAGTATGCTCCATTGACGCTAGGCCCTAAAATCTAGAGCCTAGAGCCTAGAGCCTAGAGTCTAGAGCCTAGAGTCTAGAGTCTAGAGTCTAGAGTCTAGAGTCTAAAGTCTAGAGTCTAGAGTCTGAAGTCTAGAGTCTAGAGTCTAGAGTCTAGAGTCTAGAGTCTAGAGTCTAGAGTCTAGAGTCTAGAGTCTAGAGTCTAGAGTCTAGAGTCTAGAGTCTAGAGTCTAGAGTCTAGAGTCTAGAGTCTAGAGTCTAGAGTCTAGAGACTAGAGTCTAGAGTCTAGAGTCTAGAGTCTAGAGTCTAGAGTCTAGAGTCTAGAGTCTAGAGACTAGAGTCTAGAGTCTAGAGTCTAGAGTCTAGAGTCTAGAGTCTAGAGTCTAGAGTCTAGAGTCTAGAGTCTAGAGTCTAGAGTCTAGAGTCTAGAGTCTAGAGTCTAGAGTCTAGAGTCTAGAGTCTAGAGTCTAGAGTCTAGAGTCTAGAGTCTTGAGTCTTGAGTCTTGAGTCTAGAGTCTAGAGCCCAGAGCCGAAACCCATTGACTAAGAGCAGCATTTCCCTAATTTTTTTTAACTCTCGATGCACTTCGGTCGCCATTTTCTTTCAATAAAATGAGGAAAGTAATAATTTACTTGCAAATGGCGATTTTTTGGCACAAACTTAGAGATTTTCACACAATTAGTAGTAATAACATATATTAATGTCGATTGGCATTTACTGATGGCGCCATCTAATCACGAAGAGCGAAAAATTAGTTGCGCACCTTATATATAAGGAAAAGTGGATGAAGGCTGATAAATTTCAAACAACATCGTGATCTTTTTGCGAAAATTTTACTGTAATTGAAGCGTAATCCATTAAGCCTAGGTACTACATTCCGTATCGGAACTCGGCTTTCTGTTTATTGTACACAGACTTCGCAGCCAACTGTTAAGTGTACAGGACAATTGCGGGGCTAGCGCTACGATCCTACTGACACTAACAGTCTCTTCCGAGCCGAGACTCGAACCTACGACTACTGGCTTGTTAGGCCAGCATCGTACCTCGAGACCAGCGGGGAGAGATAGCGTAATCCATTATTGTATATCAAAATTATGCCTTAGATTTATTTGACACAACCAATATCAAATGGAATTTTTAAAATTAAAATAATTTGCCTTTGATTTGGAAATGTTTTTTTTTTTTTTGGAAAAGTGGATTTTTTTTTGGAACACGACAAATTTTTGAGAAGCTATTTCAAAATGCTATTGGAAGGTATCGATGATTAGAAATATTTTAGAGCAAAAACGGTATGTTTGATCGGTGGGACGTCTTCGGCAAAATTGTAGATAATGATTCTGTTTTAAAAAAAAAACACACACTAAAATTATTTTTTCCAAAACAACACATTAATGGAGTATTTAAAATTGATTATCGATAAAAGCTCATATTTTTAAAAAATTATCCTTAAAAAAAACTACAAAATATAACCTAAGCATTGAGAACTGTCCGATCATGGAGAAAAGAAGAAAATAATAGTCATATTTTGAAAAAAAAATATTATTTTTCCGAAGGGCTAATTTTTTTTCTTTGAAGTACAAAATTACTATCTTCAACACTATGCCAGTTATACAAATCGTTTTGGTTGTAAAAATGTTCTTGTCCTCCAATAGAGCACTCCATGGGGAATCAAATATATCTTCACTGAAGATTTTAGTGTTGATAAAGCAGAATATCCCCTATGAAAAAATGAAAAATTTCATACTGCAATTGAGTACTCGCTAATGATTGATACCGAGAGATCACGACCCTCTAATCATGAGCCTGAAAATAAATATGACTTCACTAAAGCAAATTTTGAACTAATCAATCGACAATTAACTGACATCGACTGGCAGTCACTTCTAAAAAATGAAACAGATATGAACAAAGCGGTTGATAATTTTCTATCATCACTGTACGGAGTTTTAGACTCAACTGTACCAAAATCAAAAAAGAAAATGGCTAGCTCAAAAGATCCCATTTGGTTTACCAGAGAAAGTAAAAATTTAAAGAATAGGAAACAAAAAACTCATAAAATTACAAAAAACCTAAAGACCAAGGAAATTTAGACAGATATTTGAACATATGTAATGAACTGGATACTGAAATATCTATAGCATATGAGAATTACAAGACAAGGGTAGAAAATAACATTAAATTAGACCCAAAACAGGTTTTTAAATTTGCGAACGATAAAATGAAGTCTAATAACTTCCCATCTCGCATATATTATGAAGACTTTGCCAGTACTGACTCAAAGCAAATCTGCAACAAGTTTGCGAGTTTTTTTTTTTCAAAAACCGTTTATAAAAATAGCGACGAAGTCACGGACTTCGAGTACTTTTCGCACTTGCATGAACAAATAAATAACGTATCTGTTAAACAAATAACTGTTCAAGAAATCCTCGCAACGCAAAAAGAACTGGATGCTTCAAAAGGTCCAGGACCAGATGGAATTCCACCCTCACTTATGAAAAATCTTGCTCCTGTTTTCATAAAACCATTGTTTTGGCTTTTCAACTTATCCCTTACTTCCGGACAATTTCCATCAGTCTGGAAAAAATCCTTTCTTATACCGATTTTCAAGTCAGGTAAGAGATCTGACATCAAAAATTATCGTGGCATTGCAAAAAATATCATGTATTCCCAAACTTTTTGAAGCTGTCGTAAACCAAAAAATATTTAATCAGGTAAAGAATCGCATAACGTGTAACCAACATGGTTTTTACAAAGGAATGTCTACGGCTACCAACTTGAATTTGTTGATTTCTCTCTTGCGTCTATGGACAGAGGCAACTTCGTGGAAACTCTATACACGGCTTTTGACAGAGTAGATATTTCCATGCTTATGTTCAAATTGAAAAAAATTGGGATTTGAGACAGGGCTACTTAGATGGATTGAATCTTATTTGACGAGTAGGACACAAACGGTTAGGTTTGAGGGACACTTTTCTGTACCAGTAAAAGTAACATCTGGAGTTCCACAAGGCTCCCGTTTAGGCCCTTTGCTCTTCATTCTATTTGTTAATGACGTTACCCTTGTGTTGAATCGTCTCAAAGTATTGATATATGCCGATGACATGAAATTGTACATGGAGATAAGAAACAAATCAGACATCCAACAATTCCAACAAGAGGTTGACATTTTCTACGTTTGGTGTAAAAAAAGTCTTCTTAATCTTAACGTAAAAAAATGCAATATTATATGCTACACAAGGAAGAGAAATCCTGAACATTCCAGTTGCACTCTTGGACATCAAATCGTAGAAAGGTGTTATCAAATTAGAGATTTAGGAGTGATTATGGATTCTAAGTTAACATTCATTGATTACTACAATACGATCATCAATAAAGCCAACAGTATGCTGAGTTTCATAAAAAGGTTTAGTTATCATTTCGTAGACCCGTATACTATAAAAACTCTTTTTGTTACATATGTTAGATCTATTTTAGAATACTGTAGTGTTGTTTGGTCGCCTTATCAAGACGTCCATTCCAATAGAATCGAATCCGCACAAAAACAGTTTTTGTTATACGCACTAAGAAAACTAGGTTGGAATTCATTTCCTCTCCCTTGTTATGAATCGCGTTGCCTGCTGATTAATATAGAAACGCTTGAAAAAAGAAGAGAGATTGCTGCGGTAACTCTTGTCAACGATTTAGTTTCACAACGCATATGTTCGGTAAATTTGCTAGGAAAACTAAACTTTTATGCTCCTACACGCTCATTAAGAACACGAAAAATGTTTGTATTAAATTTTTATAGAACAGAATATGCCATGGCCGGGCCAGGTAATAGTATGATGAGTCTTTTTAATAAATTTTGTGAAGTTATTGATTTAACGATGTCGCGAAATGCTTTTAGAAAAAAAGTAGATAATAAATTTGTACTTCCAAAAACAATATTCCCTGTGAAATTTTTTTTTAATACATAAAATAGGGTTTTTTTTGTTGATTTGTCCATGATCGGACGTTCTTTGTTGTTCAGATAATCTTTTGTAGTTTTTAGAAAAAAATCAGATTTCGAAAAAAGAGTTTTTTAGGTAATTATTTTTTAATATTTTTTTAACTTCATTTCAAGAAACAAAACAATTTTTTTAAGTGTTTATTTATTTTGGAAATACAGAATTATTATCTACAACTTTCCCGAAGATGCCACATCGATCAAACAAACTGTTTTGGTTCTGAAAAAAATGTATAAATTTACAAAGTCGTGTTTCAAAAAGTTAATCCGATTTTTGACATCTTTTGCCTATAGAGACGACGTCTTTGAAAAATCTCAGTCATACCAAAAATGAAAATTAAAAAAATAATAAAACTGGGACATTTTTTATGGAACTGCTCTTAAGATAAGAAATCACTTCATGATTGAGTTACAGAGAAATTTGTTTAGTAAATTTTTATTTACATTACTGGTAATCATTTTATTTTATGTGTTGAAGTTAAGTTTGGTTTGATGTTCACTAAAAACATTCTTCCATATGAATAACTACTGATACTGGATCGAGTTGTCAACGTATTTAACTCATGTACTTTGCCGAAGGCAAGTGACGCTAAATATTTATTATTTGCCTCCAAGTACAATAAAACAAACTATAAACTTTTATTTGCAGCCGCTTGGTCAGAAAACTCATTGGTTACCAACTTCTCTTCTGACTTTTTCTAAGTTGTTAACTGCCAACTGAAATGGGTTAGAGTTTTTTTCTGTGCTTCATTCTATCTACAACCGTTTCGGCACAATAAATGTATTAATGCTCTGCGCTTCGTACAGCCCTGTAGCGATCCGAAACCGCTTAACCGACATATGTGTCGGTATAGGATACTTTTTCGGAGAATCGTTTTGTGGTTACTTATTGATTCTGACCCCTGGGACACGGTAAATAACTGTCCGACGATGTCCGAAAATCGAACTGCCTTAGTTACCACCACGCAGCAACAAAACGAACGGCGGGTGTGTCAAGGACTTATTTATGTATTATTTGCTCGATGGAGTGGAACAATTTTACTTCGCACCCTCCAAAACGGCAAGCAGTATCTGTTGACTAATATTGTAACCCCTCAGTCCACAAAATCCGCTCATGTAATATATATTTTCGGCCATTTGCCGAATCACTCCATAAAGAAAAGGATCAACCAAACAGTCGTTTTAGAAACTCTCTATACATTCGAAATTACTCTTTTCTGTTAGCGGAAAATGCGTCCAGTTCATTCTGCTTATCACCGTCCCGACACCGGCGGAACACTGCATGTATAAAAGGTTCGAACTAGCAATAATACACCCGGCAGAAGTCATCCAGGCATCCTTGGCCGTAATGGTAGACAAAAAAAAAACGAGATTCTCCGCTAGTTCGTATGTCATTCCATCTTCACAGCCCCTTCACTTCACTCGAGTGCTAACCACTTGAGCCTTCGTCGGTGAAGAGGGACTAGAACCCGACGAAATCAATAATCTCGGCCCGGTGATAATGAGCACGGTGATGACTTTCGCTTTCATCTGTTTCGATTTCGGTTGGGTCCTTTTTATCCTCGTTCGAGCATCCCCAAAGCGGGTGGAAACGAGCTGCAAGCTGTTTCTCCTCAACAAGCCAAACGAACTTTTCCCCCCCCCCTCCCCCGGCGGTGTCGGTTGGTTCAATTCCACTCGGATGCGGATAGACGTGACCGGGTGTATATGGAGCTGGAAACGCGTACCCTGCTGGTACGCGGCAATGTAAAATTACAAATTTATTAGTAACGGATTTGTGCCGAAAACAAGCAAACAGCAACAGCGCTCTAATTCCGATTCAGGCTTCAACAACACAGGCCAGCCCCCTGCTCACGGCTCGCTTGGGTTTATTAATGACAAACAGTTCGCGGCTTCCGTTCCCGCTAGTCATGCGGATATTTTCCCACATTTGCAAACATTGCATGCCAAAGTGCATCCACTGCCGGAGGACATCCGATGCGTTAGGGTGGTTTAGGTTGTGTGCTTTGTATTGATGGGTGCTGTTGATGCGATCAAAGAAGATACGATTTGTTTAGAAATTTGTTGAATATTGAACATAAACAGCGGAAATATATGTTCGGTTAAATGTTTCCAGCTTTTCAACTAAAAGTGCTTGCTTTAATATCGACTAAAATTGCTTAGTCATAGCTTATGATATAAAAGAGGCAAAAAAACAAACCCAATTAAACTGTGTGTATAGCCAACTACTCAAACCACCCTGACACTCTACACTTCGCACTCGATAGCCGAAGCGATAATGATGTTTCGTGTACACTGCTTCTACGGGCGCAGCTGGAAGACAATGTTTGTTTATCATTAACATGTATTTGGTCGTTATAAAATCACACAACATGTCCACTTACGAAACGTACAGCTAGAATCGTCGCAGCACAACTCACCGGCCACGGTTTACGGTGGGTCAAAATGGAAAGCAGAGCAAGTTCCAGTTATATATCCAAACACGAAAACATAACGTTCAACTTCCTATGCTAAAGGTAATGTAGCCAGGTTTTCACCAACGATTGAGTCAGATTATATAAATTTGATTTTTTGTTAGGTTGAGCTGAAGGTTGGATGAAGGTTGGATTTGAATTGGATTTTGAATAAAACAATTACATTCTAGCAAACAATACTGAACCACCTTACTATTTAACCAGGTGGTTGTTCTGCCCCGTGGAGTCCGGGAAATGAACCGAAATCGTTTCTTGCTTTTGCAGCAGGTGGGATTTTTGTCGAGTGGACACCAGATCTAAATAAAACGACTGGGGCGAACGAAATCTACTGCTGCAAGCCCGGTATCATCGTGCTTCGGATGGAACGGGTGAACTTCGTGTCAATATTTAATTAAAATTAGGATCCCCGTTACCTATCGTAGCTGGACCAGCTAGTGTTCGTATGTACTTGGGCACGATCCAGGGCTTAAGTGCTGCCAAATTTGACCATAATTTACATTTCAATCAGTCGGGATTCCAACGAGCGCTCCCTGGATTATGGACCCAGGATTACATGTAAATGCTAAACTGATGATGGGATACTGCTGAAATTTACTGTGTTTGTTGGTCTCGAGGAAGGTAAACCCGCCACCGAGTCGCAGCTTGCCTGTCATAAATCAGCTCGACTTGGACTTCCTCTCGTAAATATTTACAAGTTAATGCTCACTTTGGCTGCGATATTTGCGCAAAAGAAACCGTAATAAATTATGACTGTTATTACGTTTATGTTACCATGACTTGAACACATTCACATCCGCTTGACGGGTTAACTAGAGAATAGTTAAGTGCTGATCGAATTTCAACATTACCTGCAATAAAGAGAGAGAAAAGAAAACACAGTTCTTGCATTAGTACACGTTCAACGATAAATCTACAAATTGGAGAACAAACTAGAAGGAATCATTAAACCTAGGGGATTGATGACAGTAATCAGAAGATACAATTGAGAAAAATGTCGTCTGTAGTACCCGCAAACGAACGAACCAAAGCTATACGTTCCGGAATTGATGATCCCTTTCGGGTGCGATTTTGTCGAAGTGGGAACCAAACCGGCGATAGTTGTCCAACGTTCCGTTCGCTTCGTGGGAATTCCGCTGAGCGATGCACCATGCGCCGCCAGGCAGAACAGTGACTGCGAAGCCATTAATATTGCATGGAACCATTTATCACTTCCTAAATCAAGACACTGTAAACGACGCTTTCTGCCATGGCATTTGCTTGGCGAGAAGATGAAAAACCTGGAAGCCAGATTTCGATGGCAGCCGAGGGAACAAAAAGAGTGCAGTCGCGCATATTTTTTTCGTGTGTATGCTGTTTGGCCTTAGCCCTTCGGGTTTTAGCGGCAGCTACCTACACAATTCAGAAGCGCACGCTTCACCCGCACGACGATGCACCGGCTAGCCGACTTGTCGTCGAAACTGGCACGAGATTCCATTTGTGAGCGGTGTTTTTCTCGAGCTTATGACTGTAAGCCGTATGACCCCCGAGGGATCATTAATAATGTAGTTTGTCACAAAAATAAATAAACGCAGCACGGTGGCACTGGGGAGTGCCGTTCACTGGCGGGGTTTTATTGCACGTTATAAATCTTGTTTGGATGAAGCATATACTACACACACGTCCATGTACGCAGTTACGATTTCCTATTGCGAATGTTAGACTGAATATTTAGAGGGTTCGATTTGGAAGTGAAACTTTCTTTGGGTTGGTTTACGTTTCTATTTTTTGGTATTAGTCAATAAGCCACCCGAAAGCCATTCCTAAAGTGTTTAGCTATTGAAATTAGTTTTAGCAGTTTTAGTTTAGCAAAATCATTTAGCTATCAATTAGCAACGTGAACGTTCATGTTACTGTCGCTGAAAATGTGACCTTTGATCAATAAAATTGCCAAAAAACTATTACTTGCTGACGACCACGTTGAAAGCACTGGTTCTAAAAAAATATACTAAAATATTGATTATTATTGGAGTTATTAGAAACTACGATGGAAGTTCAGTAGGTCAACTAAAATCCCAATTCCATGAAATTTAAACAGCTTAGAAGTAGCCCGTGTACGATATTTTTTTAAAGTATTTCACTTTAATCGTATACGAGAATATTCTTCCTAAAAACTCTATTTGTGGAGCACTAAAAATCGTTTAAAAATTGTAACAATTTTTTATCGGCAAAGTAAGAATTTGTACATTGGAGAATTCAAAGAATGACAACGTTCATAGTGACATACCTAGATTATAAAAAAAAGATTGAAAAAAAAGTGAAGAAACTTGATTAAGTACATTTCGACAAGCTCTTATCGCGGCACTCATTTTTTGAAACACATTATTCTGACATAATCGCACCGGAACCTCCAGCCCTGAATATTTAGGAAAATTCTCTTAAGGAAGCTGTACCTAAAGTATTTTTATGATTAAAGAACTACCCCTTAATGCTCTTGTAAATACAAATGTCGTAGTGATTTTTAGAAAGAGATTCAATCAGTGTTTAGTCATTTATGAAACTACAATTTTACGAAACTGATGTAAGGCAACCTTCGAAATCTTATTCAACACTAAACGATGAAGATCATTTCCTATAATTCCTATAATCAATTAACCGAATATCAGAATTGATAATATTTTCCTAAAAGAGGTAGAAATTAGAAAAAAATTTGCGAGCCAAGAAAAAATGAGCCATACAACCATGGTATTTGAAAGGTGGAGACAAAAACTACGTAGCTTTAGTGGGTATGATCGCAGCTCAGATCAAAACGATGGAATAAAAACAAAGTTTCTATAACACTTAAAACAAGATGTTTAGGATCCGTGAGCGTATTGAAGAGTATTGACACCTACGCCACGGTTTACGATTTAAAACACTGCTCAAGGTTTCTTTAAAACCCACATTGTACTTTAAACGTGCTATAAAGCTTGAATTCTTTTTATCTTTTATTTTTTGACTTTTATAGACTATTGAAATACAATGTAAAAATACAATGTTCGCTGAAAATACATAAATCAGCACTATGATTTTTAATAAATTGAACTGGTAAAATCAGTTCATCGAAAATTTAAAAACCATATTCAATTCCAGAATTATAGAGTGTAAACAGTCGAATAACTGCGTAGCAATGATTCGAAAATTATTATACTTTTTATGCAGTCAGTGGATATTGAAAAAAAGTTGCCAAGGTTATAATGAACATAAAACTATTTAACTGATTTTATCGACCATTTTTTATTTGAATAAAACTTTGCACACGGATTTCACTAAGCAATTTGAGTATTTTTCATAGGAAAAAGGAATTTTTAAACTCAAAAGGGCGTATGCATTTTGGCATAGCCAAAGCATTGTAGCTCAGAAACGTGAAAAAATTATAAAAAAAAAAAATACCAAAAAGAATTATCAATAATCACTGAATTATAATATTGGGTGAAAAGTTGATATATTTCTTTTATTTGAATTTTTATTTAAGTTGAATTTTGTTCGAAAGTGTAGGATGGAGAGGTAAGCTTCAACGTCTTACTTTAGTAGCGTGGCATACAGTGGAATGTGTAACAAAAATGTACCCTAGTGAAATGCATATTAGGTTACTACCACTTAACGGATTTTAAACGCCATTATCTCAATCGAAAGGTAAAAATTGGCCGAAATTTGTGGTAGAACAATTGGAATATCTTTTTGATAGTGAATTAATAAAAAGCTGCGTTGAAAATCATTCATTTAGTTCTAGTTCTACATAATTCAACCAGTCACGAGCTCGCTTCTATAGCCTAGAACAGGATGATATAGTGCAGAACTGTACCATGTGCTGTTTTCAATGCATGCATTGTTACTAACACCAAACAGGTCATGAACGCTTATGTTTTAATCGACAAACGAGATGTACCACAAACTTTTGGTACAATAGTTACCATAATTTTTAGATTGCAAATCATAGCAGAAATGAACTAAAAATCAATTGGAAAAGGAGCGGCTAACCGATCACGAAATTGCTTTATGTTCGCGATGTTTTTTCTAGACCCATGTTGTAGGTGGCCCCACCTTATTTTCAAGTTACGTCATTTTCCCAGTTTCGCAAGATGCAAATAGATTTTATTGTGTTTCACACGAGGGGTTAATAAGACGGAGAGACCTCAAAAGGGATAGAGAGAGGGGAAGAGGGGATCAGAAAGAGGAAGAGAGAGAAGGAACAAAGAGGAAGAGAGAGGGAGATAGAATCACCCGTTAATGCGAATGTACGAAAAACGAATCTCATTTCGTGTTTGCAAACAGTTGAACTGGACCTATGCGGTGGATGGTTAACCGAATTCTGTTCTAAGTTTAAAATTCTGCACTCAACTCAAATTTTAACTGTCTTTAATTGGGCGTTTCCATATTTTGTGTGAAGTGTATGGAATATTCCAAAACGAAGCCCGGATTTTCAGCAGAATTCACCAATTTTTCGTTAGAAGTCAGGACCACCGCTCTTTATAAGCATGTTTCACAAGTAATCGGCTAGAGATAAGCAAAATTGTTCTGTGAGTACGAAACGCTGGCGTTTGAATAATTTGAATAAAGTGTTTGTAAATTTTCTAAATGATCAGCATTTTTTTGGTATCTTATGGCTGAAATATAGTCCTGTCGTTTTTTTCACGTTTTCAAACTTGTATGGGACTAAATTGAGTTAAATAATACGTAGAAAACTGTGCCAAAATGTTCAAACTTTCACTAAATATGATGGTGGCTAGTCTCGAGGCCAATAAATATTGTTTTTTTTTCTTTGAACTGATATATGCTACGTTTATTCTGAAACGGAAAACGTGATTGAAATGAGGTCGATATCTTGTGCTGTTTTTGAGTTATTGAAAAAAGCAATCCGCATTAAAAAGTAAAAGGTTATATCTTACACACAACCGCATTATTGACGTAGGATAACGAGAAGCTATCATTCATTAACACACAACATAGTGAGCAATAGGGTTGAAAACTAAAATTACCACGTCCTTAATTATTACTTGCATCAACTTAAGTCATTGGTTTCAATTTTATCACCGCTTTAATATTATTTAACTTTCGATTCTACACGCAAAAGTTGGACGGTGCGTAACCACATCAATATTGCGTCTTTCCAGAGCAGTTTTTGCACTGTTTCGGAACCAGTACAACGAGTGTGTGTTGTTCATAACGCGTTTGGTGCTCTAGCGAATGTTCAATGTATTGGACGGCTCAAAATCAAAACACTTTCGAAGTATTTACCGGTGCTAGTATTGCCATGATGATTCCTACGGTAATAATTTCCAGAATGCTGCTATCGTTAAAGCAGTGCAAGCAGTAATCAATACTGATGATTTTAGTACTGACTAGGTTAACGCAAATATGAACTGAAATCAGGCACAATCCGATCCGGCAGCTTTTCGCTTGTCCCGTCTTCGCACAACCGTCTGATGCTCATTTTTTCTTTTCTCAATTGAAATGTTGGTGGGAGTTTATAGTTTCAAAAATCTTTTCATGCATAAAAACCGTACAAACATGAGGCGCGCGTCCATTTATAATCTGGCTCCTGAAGCAGAAGCACAAGCAGCAGTTCTTAAATATCTTCCAGGAGATGATTAAGCATATACAACTGTACTGTAACTGAGCTGTACAAAAAAAAAAACGACCAACTTCGTAAACGCAGTAGCGAGAATGACGGAACATGAAAAAGTTGTACAGCTGTGCATCATCTTGCGGAAGATATTCAAGAGCAGCTGCTATGAACTTGAACAACGGCAATGAACTTGAGGAAATCTCAAAATGGACCATTACGGTAAGACGTAATCCTACATCAAAAAATCTGACTGTGTTCTGATTTTGTACACTGATAAAATCTTTAAAATGATCTGATTTGAATTAAATAAACGATAAAATATTCAATTGAATGTCAATTTGAAAATGTTTTCAAATCTATAATTTGTAAAATCTTTAGAAATGACATCTCTGCTTAAAAGCTGTGAGATGCAGACAGTCGACAAAGAGCTTGCAAGAATTCTGCTTTAGGCTATAAAATATAGACTGAATTTCATCAAATATAGACTGAAGTTAATTTTTGCGACTGAAAGGGTATATTACATTTAGCACAAAAGAGTAACTACTACAGCCTGCGTGATCGAAAACTAGCTAAACTAGCTGCATTTTTTCGAACTAATTTCTACTTTTTAACGACTTCGAACCCGTCACCATTCCAGACAAGTTCTCAGGGCAGTTATTAGGGGAGTCAAAAAAAGAGAACTGAAAAATATGATACAGATTTGGAGAAATATACCGTATTCAGAGGTTCTCCCAGATGGTCTTGAGGTTCGCTGCTGGCCCAACAAGCCAGTGTCAGTAGGATCGTAGCGATAGCCCCGCAACTGTCCTGTACACTAAACAGTAGGCTGCGAAGTCTGTGTATAAATAAACAGAAGGTCAAGTGCCGAGTCGGAATGTAGCACCAAGGCTTTGCTTTTTTTACCGTATTCAGGCTGGTCGAGACAAGAGGCTTACTATCTATCAAATTGTATTTAATTAGGATTTTATACAGAAGATTGCCTTGAAGAGTATTGAAAAAAAAAATTATCTGAGGATAAGAAAAATTATCTTCTGAAAAATGATGCTGTAAAATGAATAAACACTCTCAATATAAAATAATTCGTGACAAGAGCTGCCAGGTTTATTTTTTTTCTGCATGATACAGTATGCATTTGTGTCCTGAAATTACGTTATGATCTGTAAATTGCTTAAGAGAAAAATACATCCATTTGCTTTCTTGCAAACGGATGCAAACCATGTTGAAAGTACAGACTCATCGTTTCATGGAAACCAAACAGATTTGAAGTTCCGCATATTATATATTTTCGTTCTCTAGATGCGTTTTTCTTTAAACATTCTGTAAACTATGGAAAAGACTTGTTTGAACCTGTTAGATAGTACAAAACCCATGTCAATCTAGAAAATCCATATTCACTTTTCTAATGATCTCATAATCATCTCTTTCAACTCTGGTAGCAATATTTTTCTCAAACAGTAAACAGAGAAAGAACCTGCAGCGTTTCGAATTAGACATTTGAGCCTGGGACACTACTGTAGAGATTCTTTGTATGTATGAATAAAGGGGATTCAAATAAATCTGTTGCATTAATATAAATGTGGCGAGGAAAGTCTAATAAGCACATGCATTGCGGTTTCTAGTTGTGTGTTTCTACGCAGAAACACATAAAAGCGCGTGACTATCATTTAGTGTGTTTATTTTAGTTTATTACTTTCTTTTCTAATGCAAGGAAGTAACAATCTGAAGCAACGTTTCATGATATATTTACTACCTGTGTAAGTTTTCATCGTCAAAAAGTGAATGTTTTACCGCTTCGAGGCTCAACTCTTTGAAGTTAGACAGAGCTCAAATTTAGCATGGGGCCTTTTTTTCAAGGAGAAGAATCTGTTTGTTGATTTTGTTCCATACATTCCATTAGCGCCCAAGAAGCATACTCAATTCATACAAAAAGAGTAGAAGAGATTACAGAAATTTTTCATGATTCTGTAATTTTTAGTCTGTTTTCTGATAACTTTCTTTGTAAAAATAATATTTTTCTGGATTTCGAACTTTGAAAGAAAATCCCGGGTAATTCCATTCCGGGACGTCCCGGAAAAGACGCCCGATCCTCATCGGCGCTTTGGATCTTGATTAAGAGGCAAATCATGCTAGAAAAAACCTGATTTTGCATAACTCGTGTAGTTTTATGAAAAATATACAGTCATGGAGAAAAAAATAAATACACTTGCAGTGTTGGATAATTTTTCATATTTGCGCAGTGATTTTAATTGTTGTATGATGTTATGTTACGTCATTACGATCTGCAGACACTCTTTTTAAAAGAGGAACGGAGATATAACTGGAGAAATTTCTTTGTCGGTGGTTCCGAATATTTTTTGCGTGAGTTAGTGTTTTTAAAGTGGCGAAAATAATAAATACACTATTGAAACATATATACAAAACAATCTAAATTAGCTTTATATCTCTACATATCATTAGCAAAGTGACCTTTTACGTTACAAAACTAACTTTTAATATTTTGTGGCTTGTCCTTTGTTTTGTAAAACCATATTCAATCCTAGTGGTATGTTTACCATCAGGTTTTTCATGAGCAGAAGCTGGACTAGTATTTCGCGCTGCCTGTACGACGTTCCATAAGTCTGTTTTATTTTTTGGATGATGGTTTGCAACCTAGACTTTTCCAATTTTACATAGAATTTCTGAAGGATTTAAATTACGAGACCGCACTGGCCAAACTAATAATTTTATATTTTCGTTTGAAAATCATCTTCTTGTTTTCAATACTGTATGTTTAGGATCGTAATACTGTCAAAAGGTCCAGCAAAGTGGCATGTTTTCTTCGGCATACGGAAGCAAAATCGACCACCTAGGTACACAAGAAACCTTAAGCAAAGCAAAGCCTTGGTTGTACATTCCGATTCGGAATTGACCTTCTGTTTGTTATACACAGACTTCGCAGCCAACTGTTTAGTGTACAGCCGAGCCGAGACTCGAACCTACGACGACTGGCTTGTAAGGCCTGCATCGTACCTCGAAACCATCTGGGAGATCACACAGGAAACCTTACTCTACTTCAAAAGCGACACAGGAAACCTTACTCTACTTCAAAAGCGACACATTTTGGCAAGAACTGAATTTTCAAAAAAGTTCTTAGACTAAGGTGCAACTAAATAGCACATCGTGTTCTGGTCGGATGAGTCAAATTTAACCTTTTTGGTCCAATCGGTTAGCAGCTGGCGAAAAGTCCGATGAATACTGCCTTCAACGCACAATTAACCAAGAAAGTAGTAAAATTTGGAAGTGACCACAAAACGGTGTGGCGCTGTTTTCTGATGCTGGTGTGGAACCCATTCATTTTATAATATAGACTATGAATACTAACGACTATGAAGAAATTTTACGTAGCGTAATGCTTCCGTATGCCAAAGAAAACATGCTTCTTCGTTGGAGGGTAACGATCCTAAACTTACAGCATTGAAAACTTGAAGATGATTTTCAGAGGAAAATATAAAATTGTTGGATTTGCCAGCATAGTTTCCAACTTAAGCCGTATCAAAAATCGATGGAAGATTGTTAAGTCATACGTTGCAAAGCATCATTTAAGAAATGAAACAGACTTATGGAACTACGTACAGGCAGCCTGAAATGCTAGTCCAGCTTCTACTCGTGAAAACCTGGTGGTAGACATACCACGAAGATTAAATATGGTTTTACAAAACAAAGGACAAGCAACGAAATACTGAAAATGAGTTTTGTAACGTAAAGGTCACTTTGCTAACGATATGTAGAGGGAAAAAACTAATTTAGATTGTTTTGTACATATATTTCAATAGTGTATTTATTTTATTCGCCACTTTGAAAACACTTACTCACGCAAAAAAATTTCGGAAGCACCGACAAAGAGATTTCTTCACTTATTTCTCCGTTCCTCTTTCAAAAAGAGTGTCTGCAGATCATAATGACGTAACATAACATCATACAACATATAAAATCACTGCGCAAATACGAAAAATTATCCAACACTGGAAGTGTATTATTATTTTCTCCATGACTGTATCATCTTCTAGTCATCAGATTACTATTACTTTCCTTCAAAAGTTTTTCGTGAACATCAAAGAACATTTTATTTATTTTATAAAAAAAAATACATGACGCCGCATTTAATTTTTAATTTTGAGGTGTTCAAACATGCTTCGGCTTACGTTGGTGATTACTGTATACCTCTGAAACGGAGAGAATAATACTAATAGAATCAACTGCTTTACGGTATTCCATTTTTATATAGAAGAAGAAAAAGAAGATTAACGTTTGATGAATTCCACAGTGAAAAGATATACTAACTGTCGGATCCAATTCAAATTATCGGTATTTGCTTGTTTCGGAAAACTTCTAGAGCATTATTTTGTTTACTCTGCGCTTGGGGTACCCCTATACTCATAAATTTATCTTTGAGAGTTAGCGGCAAAGTTTAAATATACAATTTCGTAGTTGCAAGTTTTCAGAGTCCGCTTTGCTATTTTATTTGAAAGAAAGTAGCATCAAATGTGTGGTTAGAGCATTTTTATATATATCAGAAATATGAATAAAGCACTTGTCTACCGATTTTGAAAATAATATCTGAGTATTTTCATTCGTTCACATAGAATTTGGGCAACTTACGAACTAGTAACTCTTCGGTGCAACGTACCTGTGCGAGAGAGAGTCATTGTTCATTTTCTATCGTCTCCTGTCAAAACTTTTTCAAATGTAATGATGTTGCATGGCCTAATTGCACTATTTAAAACCAAACAAAGGAATATTTGTTGAATATTCCGTACCTCAAAAGAGATTGTTTGCTTCACTTGAGAAAAATGTTTAACCTCTCAAGTGGGATAAAATATTTAACAAAACAAAACCACGTGGTTTAGAAACGGCCCTTCAACGCAAAGTTTATAGTTATTCCTGCTGCTTAATATATACAGCACTATCAAAAAGTGGGCTGACTCAATTAATTATCACGGTTAGTCTTTTTAATAACCATACTTTACACGGAAAATAAATTTGCTGTTATAGCATTATCACCTATCCGTTTCTGATTCGTGGAAGTTAAAATCCAAGTTACTGCATAAATTAGCTATAATACCATTTAAAACATATTAAAAATGCATTTCGCCCATCCAAACAGAACTCAAACAATCTGGGTGTGAAATTCCTCCCGTCCCGACAGGTGCGCTCGCTTCTCTAAAGAATGATGCATAATAATTTTGAAAGTTTAAATAAGACGTCCCGAGTCAGTGGTGGAGAGCGCGACGGGCGGCATATATTTGTGGCTTCTTTCACGTACTCGTCGCTGCAACGACTTAATTCGAAATAAATACCACAAACTATCCGGCCGGTAGGTCTCCCGGTCTACAATGTTAACGGCAATTTAAGTGGCAAGAGTAAACATCGGTGGAACTGACATAAAATATACGCCCCGGAACGATACGACTTTACGATGAGACCGGGTAACGTGGGAGCGAACAAACAATCTCCCCGCTTTTACCTAAGCTTAGACCGAACGACACTACTTCAAAGTGGGAGTTCTAGCAGGCACTGTTCTGTGGCGACTGTTTGAACTATCGCGTTGTTTGGGAGGTCTTGTTGCTTGCTGCACGGCCAGCTGACGGGTGACATCGGGCATATCAAAGGACGCAAGTACCTGTGTTGCAGTTTCACTCACCAGCACCACCACCAATGGCAAGTGCGAATTAATTAAAACTTTTCTCTGCTGCTGCCATTGATTAAAGCTGTTCGTGGTGAGCAACGTGCGAACTTAGAAGCTGGAGTGGGCGCAATAGAGTGCGACAGAAGTGTCAAATAAATCAGTTCAACAATAATTAATTAAGTTCTAGCGCCTTTGAACCACTACGACCACTTCAAACGCAATCTCGGCTTCGAGTAAGCTCAAATCAACTCTTCGGTAGGTCGCTCGGTCGGTCGGTTGGTCTGTCAGTTGTGGTTCTAATTGTAGGTCACAGTAACACACCGAACCAGTGACGCATGTTTCAGTCAGAATCAATTCCGTAAACTGTCCCAACTTTGGCTCACCACAGGCTTCTTACTTCCACGAAATCAGCATTTAGTAAGCGAAAGCTCATCCACACAACACACACAGACCAAACATGAAAATAGAACTGACTGCACCGTTCGGCTAAAGTTTGCATCTGTCGGTGAGATATTCCCTAGGGGGCACATCTTGTGAAACTATCGTGTACCAGAAGCCGGAATTGCTTTATCCTGGCACGTCTTGCGCTTGTTGTTCCTGACGCAAAGGTGATGCACTGCACGTTTTCTGCTGTCTCTGGCTAGAATCTTGGATAAACTTCCATCCCATCTTCCACCGCTCTGCGTGGCGCGACCTTCTTTCCGATCTGCGGTAATAAACATAAATTAGGCTCAAACATGGGAAACGTAAACAGAATTATAAGTGGTACACACATATTACTAACCGGTAACAGCGAGTTTGTCTCTAGCCGTCCTCGTCCTCCGCATGCCCCGGCAGACGAAGGATATCATCGGAGGGAAAGTTTATGTTTTTCTTTCCCTGGAGGTGATTACATCTCATTATGTGTAAGTCACGCGCAGATGTTCACGTGTAAGAAAGCGCGTGTAGGCGGGCATTCCATCGCTATCCACTGCAATCAGAAGTGTGTACAAAGTTCTTGTTTTTGTTTGAGCAATCTAGGAGCTGCAGGACGGAAGAATGGTTCTGTTTACGATTATTGTTGGACGCACATCTGCCCAAGCGGAGGTCTATACACTGGTGGCATAAAGTAGATGAAGTTAGCACTTGCTGTGAGAGCCGGGCGGGTGCAATAAACACAATCCAATTATTGATGATATTGTGGTGACACTGTAATATTATCTGTTTTCGGCAGTATCGATGGATTGCGGTGTTTATAAAAACTGCCTTTACCGACATTATTTTATCTGGGACACAAACTCTTTAAAAAGGATCCCTTAGAAATGATAACATACATTTCTTTTGTACTGTAAGAAAATTATTGCAAATTCATCCTAATTGCATACAGAGAATGTTTGTCCTCAGAAGTAAACCATGGCAATTTCGAAATTACCCCAATTCAGAACGAAAAAACAATCAACAATCAACTCGACTAACATAGAAAGGTCGCCCGTCCATCGGTGCAGCGGCACTATAGGCACTGCTAGGGCTCAAAAGTTACGTCAGATCCTTACCGGGCATTGCAGGCATTGTCGATAGCCTACGGCTAAGGGTAAAATCTCTATTTCCCTTCGACCGATTGGGAAAGGTTCACACCTGGTGCGTGAAATTAGTGCGGAAAGGGACCTCACCACTACTCGCCTCCACCCTCGGACCGTTATTGCCACGGCACCGGGCGAAACGTAATAGTAAACAGCTTTTGTACGGTGATTGTCTCGGCATGGGTGTGTTTACCTTAATAAACAGGGTTCCTACTTGCCAACATCTCTCGTGGTGGCTCGTGCCAACACGAGCCGCCCCCTAGTGTGGCATGTGAGACGAGAAACAAACAAAAATTAGAGGGAACGCACGGAAGCGAAACATAAAAATCAACATTAATTTGATAGTTTGGTCCCACGTGCAAATACCGGATGGCGGCAATGTTGTCAGGCCTGTCGATATGGTGGTCTGGTGGTTATAGATGCAATATTCATGATAAGATTCTAGTCAGTTTCTGCTATGCGTTTTGGTAAAGAAATTTCTTGTACACTGTAATTAGATTTTTGGTGTTTACATTTTTCGTCCTGTAGTAAAATTAACGATATTATCAACAATTATAGTACTTGATTTGGAAAGGTCATAGCTACGAAAGCGAAATCCAGATAAAGGTTTCATATTTTGCTTAGTCATAAGTCCAAGACTAGAAGCGGACTCGGGGCAAAATAATAATGAATTAAGTGGCTCATGAAATTTTATGTATGTCAGCACAAAATTTTGGGGCTATCTCTTGAGCCGAGTGTCTATTGATGATAATAAATATTTTCAGAGCCAGAACGATTTGTTTGATCGGTAGAGTGTTTTCGGTGAAGATCTAGATAATAGTTTTGTCCTTCAAAATAACAATATGGTTCGAAAAAAATTGAATAAAAATATATTATTCATTTTAGAAAATCTTATTCTCCTTTGTTTTATTTTCGGCAAGTTCAAACAACCATCAATATTTAGCTTAGATTGAGTAGTTTTCATAAAAATAGATTTTGATTTGTTTAAAAAATTGGGATATTTAATTTATAACATTCCCTAAAGTTAGTCCTGATTCAGATAAAAATTACTAACAACACAAAATGACATCTTTAGTACATGAGAACATTTGTTTCTGTGATATCGTGAGTGACAGTAGAAAAATATTAAGATTAAAACTATTTTACTGGATTTGTTATTCTATTTGATGAGTGCCATTAAAAAGTTCTACTTTGTTTATATTATTTAATTCAATAAAATTTAATTAAAATTTATACTAAACTCAACTTCATTTCATTTCGCTTCACTTCATTTAACTTCAATTCACTTTACTTCACTGCTTTCAACTTTACCTAACTATATTTCACTTCACTTCAGCTTACTTGACTCTTGACTCGACTACTCTTCTTCTTGTCATTTTACTTCATATTACTTCACTTCGCTTCCTTCACTGCACTTCACTTGAATTCACTTTATTTCACTGCTTTTTGCTTTCCTTTACTCTACTACACTTCACTTCATATTACGTCATTTTACTTCATTTCAATTAACCTCAGTTTATTTCAATGCTTTTCACTTTACTCCACTTTACTTTACTTTACTCTACTTTACTGTACTTTACTTTACTTTACTTTACTTTACTTTACTTTACTTTACTTTATTTTACTTTACTTTACTTTACTTTACTTTATTTTACTTTACTTTACTTTACTTTACTTTACTTTACTTTACTTTACTTTACTTTACTTTACTTTACTTTACTTTACTTTACTTTACTTTACTTTACTTTACTTTACTTTACTTTACTTTACTTTACTTTACTTTACTTTACTTTACTTTACTTTACTTTACTTTACTTTACTTTACTTTACTTTACTTTACTTTACTTTACTTTACTTTACTTTACTTTACTTTACTTTACTTTACTTTACTTTACTTTACTTTACTTTACTTTACTTTACTTTACTTTACTTTACTTTACTTTACTTTACTTTACTTTACTTTACTTTACTTTACTTTACTTTACTTTACTTTACTTTACTTTACTTTACTTTACTTTACTTTACTTTACTTTACTTTACTTTACTTTACTTTACTTTACTTTACTTTACTTTACTTTACTTTACTTTACTTTACTTTACTTTACTTTACTTTACTTTACTTTACTTTACTTTACTTTACTTTACTTTACTTTACTTTACTTTACTTTACTTTACTTTACTTTACTTTACTTTACTTTACTTTACTTTACTTTACTTTACTTTACTTTACTTTACTTTACTTTACTTTACTTTACTTTACTTTACTTTACTTTACTTTACTTTACTTTACTTTACTTTACTTTACTTTACTTTACTTTACTTTACTTTACTTTACTTTACTTTACTTTACTTTACTTTACTTTACTTTACTTTGCCTTAGGTTCAGGTTCATGTACAGGTCCAAATTTAGGTTCAGGTTCAGGTTCAATATTATGTTCAGGTTCAGGGTCAGGTTCAGGTTCAGGTTGAGGTGGAGGTTCAGGTTAAGGTTCAGTATACGATTAATGTTCAGGTTCAAGTTCACTTTCAGGTTCCGATTCAGGTTTAGGTCCAGGTTGTGTTTGAAGTTAGAGTTTAGGGTCAAATTTTGCTTCGGATTCAGGTTGAGGTTCAGATTCAAGTTCAGGTTCATGTTCATGTTCAGGTTGACGTTCGAGTTAAGGTTCAGGTTCAGTTTCAGGTTGACGTTCAGGTTAAGCTTCAGCTTTTGGTGAAGGTTCAGGTTCAAGTTTAGGTACGGGTTCAGGTTCAAGTTCAGTTCAGGGTTTAGGTTGAGATTCAGGTTCAGGTTGAGGTTCATACTCAGGTTAAATTTCATGTTCAGGTCCAAGTTTAGGTTCGGGTTTATGTTCAAATTGAGGTTTAGGTTCAGTTTCTGGTTGACGTCCAGGTTGGGGTTCAGGTTCAAGTTTAGGTTCGGGTTCAGGTTGACGTTCAGGTACAGATTCGGGTTCAGGTTCAGGTTGAGGTTAAAGTTCAGGTTTAGCTTCAGGCTCAGGTTCAGGTTCAAGTTTAGATTCGGGTTCAGGTTGAGGTTCAGGTTCAAGTTGAGTTTAAGGTTCAGGTTGAGGTTCTAGTTCAGGTTCAGGTTCAGGTTCAGCTCAAGGTTCATGTTAAGGATGAGGTTCAGTTTGAGGTTCAGGTTAAGGTTAAGATTCAAGTTCAAGCTCAGGTTCAGGTTAAGGGTCAGGTTCATATTTAGGTTGACTTTCAGTTCATGTTCAGCTCCAATTTTAGGTTCAGGTCCATGTTCAGGTTCAGGTTAAGGTTCAAGTTCAGGTTCAGATTCAGGTTCAGGTTGTGGTTGAAGTTCAGGTTCAGGTTTAAGTTTTGGTTCAGGTTCATATTGAGGTTCAGGTTCAATTTAGGTTCAGTTTCAGTTTGACATTCAGGTTAAGGTTCAGATTCTGGTTCAGATTCAGGTTAAAATTGAGGTTCAGGTTCAGGTTAAAGTTCATGTCCAGGTCCAAGTTTAGATTTCTTTATTTCTTTATTTATTTCTTTATTTATTTCTTTATTTATTTATTTCGTCAAGCAAATGTAGACTACAGTTATAATAATACAATGTTTTCTTATATTCTATACATTATTTCCAGTAGATAGTCGTTTTTTTATTCGATTTCTGCCCATGGTGATGTCGATATTTTCGCAGTGCTGATTATAGTGACGCATCATGCGATTTATTGGGCCATTTTTTGATTCAGGTTCATGTTCAAATTGAGGTATAGGTTCAGTTTCTAGTTGACGTTCAGTTTTAGGTTCAGGTTCAGGTTCAAGTTTGGGGTCGGGTTCAGGTTGAGGTTTGAGTTCAAGTTCAGGTTCAGATTCAGGTTCAGGTTGAGGGTGAAGTTCAGGTTCAGGTTTAAGCTTAGGTTCAGGGTCAGATTGAGGTTCAGGTTCAATTGCAGGTTCAATATCATGTTCAGGTTCAGGTCCAAGTTTAGGTTCAGTTAGAGCTTGACATGCAGATTAAGGTTCAGATTCAGGTTCAATTTATGGTTCAGGTTCAGGTTAAAGTTTATGTTCAGGTCCAAGTTTGAGTTCAGGTTCATGGTCAAATTGAGATTAAGGTTCAGTTTCAAATTGAAGTTAAGCTTCAGGCTCGTTTATGTTTAGGTTTGAGTTCAGGTTCAGGTTCAGGTTGAGGTTGAAGTTCAGGTTCAGTTTTAAGTTTAGGTACAGGTTCAAATTTAGGTTCAGGTTCAATATCAAGTTCAAGTCTAGGTCCAAGTTTAGGTTCAGTTTCAGTTACATTCAGGTTGAGGTTCTGATTCTGGTTCAGAACCAGGCTCAATTTAAGGTTCAGGATCAGGTTAAAGTTCATGTTCAGGTTCAAGTTTGAGTTCAGGTTCATGTTCAAATTGAGATTTAGGTTCAATTTCAAATAGGTTCAGGTTTAGGTTCAGGTTCAGGTTCAGATTCTGGTTCAGGTTCAGGTTGAGGCTCAGGTTCAGATTAAAGTTCATGTTCAGGTCCAAGTTTGAGTTCAAGGTTATGTTCAAATTGAGATACAGATTCAGTTTCAAATTGAGGTTAAGGTTCAGATTTAGTTCAAAGTTCAGGTTTAGATTCAGGTTCAGGTTCAGGTTGAGGTTTGTAACAAGGGGTCACCCTGTACCAGGGTTGATATTTGCTGACACTCTCGAGTGAAAGTGAAAAAACCATCCATAAACGTTTTGCCTTTCTCCTAGAATAGCAATCACTGGAAAAACCGAAGGTATAAAAGTGGTCCCAATGGCCGAATGTCATATACCACTCGACTTCTTTCGACGAACTGAGCATTTTCTGTATGTATGTATGTATGTGTGTATGTGTGTGGGTGTGTGTGTGTGTATATGTATGTGCAACTTTTTTTCTCACTCACTTTTCTCAGAGATGACTGGACCGATTTTCATAAAATTAATTGCAAATGAAAGGCCTAGTTGCGCCATAGGTTGCTATTGAATTTCATTGTAATCGGATTTTTAGTTTAGAGGTTATGTATCAAAATGTAAAAATCACAAAACATCAATATCTCAGAAACCACACAACCGATTTCAATAAAATTGGTTTCAAATGATTGGGCTGTCCCCAGAACCCTTAACTTTTAAATTTCGTTATGATTGAACATATGGTTCAAAAGTTATGTAAAGAAAAGTTATCCTGAGGTTGTTTAAACTCACTCATTTTTCTCAGTGATGGCTGAACCGATTTTCACAAAATTAGTGTCAAATGAAAGGTCTAGTTGCCCCATAGGTTGCTATTGATTTTCATTGCAATCGGATTGTAACTGTGTCCGTTGTTCATATAAATGTGAAATCACATAATGAAAGTAAACATAATGACTTTCTCCTAACGATCACTGGCTAATCAAAAGGTAGAAAAATGATTGAAATGGCCGAATGTCATATACTACTCAACTCAGTTTGACGAATCGAGCATTTTCTGCATATATGCATGTATAGGTGTATGTGTTTGTGTGTGGGTGTGTACGTGTATATGTGCACTTTTCTTTCGCACTCATTTTTCTCAGAGATAGTCTGACCGATTCTTTCTATCTTGGTGTCAAATGAAGGGTCTATTTGCCGCTTAGGTTGCCATTGAATTTCATTGTAATCAAACTTTTAGTTTTGGCGCTGCGTCAGAATGTGAAAAACGCTCTTATATCTTAGAAGCTATGAACATAGTTGAATTTAAATAAATGGGCTTTCAAACCCTTAAACAATGAATTTCATAATGTTTAAACATGTGGTTTGAAAGTTATAGAAAGAAACTAAACCCGCAGACTGTTTAAAACTATAGCTAGGATCAAAATATGTGGCCTCAACATCATTTAAATTTAATATTGTACTATTTCAATGTTGCGGCCTTGCTTAGGATTTAAGTTGGAATTAAAAGTCATTTCTATCATTTCACTTTTTGCCTTTCTCCTAGAAAGGTATAGCAATCACTGCAAAAACTAAAGGTATAAAAGTGCTCAAAAGGGCCGAATGTCGTATACCACTCGACTCAGTTCGACGAACTGAGCATTTTTTGCATGTGTGTGTGTAACGCTCTCCCAATCTCACTCGATTTTCTCAGAGATGGCTGAATCGATTTCAATGAAATCAATTGCATATGAAAGATCTAGTTGCCCTTTAAGACCCTATTGAATTTTGTTGTAATCTGATTTCATGTTCAGAGGTTATGTATCAAAATGTAAAAATCACGAAACATCAATATCTCAGAAACTACACAACCGATTTGAACAAAATTGGTTTCAAATGAACGGTCTACCTAAAAACCCTCAACTTTTGAATTTTATGAAGATTGAACATATGGTTCAGAAATTACAGAAAGAAACGTGTTCTGGAGACTGTTTAATCTCACTCATGTTTCTCAGAGATGGCCGGACCGATTTTCATAAAGTCAGTGTCATATGGAAAGTCTTGTTGCCCCATAAGACCCTAATGATTTTTTTTGCGAACGGATCATTACTTTTCCTGTTATGTTTAAAAATGTGAAATCCAGCTCTCCCAATCTCACTCACTTTTCTCAGAGATGGTTGACACGATTTCCACAGAATTAGTATCAAACGAAAGGTCTAGCTGCCTCATAACACCCTGTTGAATTTTGCTGTAATCGGAATGTAACTTCGTCTGTAATGTATCGAAATGTGAAAATCACTAAACTTCATTATCTTAGAAACTACACAACAGATTTGAACAATATTGTTATCGAATGAACGGGATAGTTAAGGGTTAACTGATGAATTATGACTGAACACTTGGTTTCAAAGTTTGGCTCCCCCATACGTTCCCTTTTCATTTGATTGTAATCAAACTTAAGCAACCGTTATGTTTTAATTTGTAAAACAACGAAACTCTATAACAAACTTAATAAAAATTTTATATACTGTTCAAAAGTTTTGTAAAGAAAAGAAATTCAAAGACTATTCAACACTATAGCTGCTTTGATCAACATATATGGCCTCAACATGATTTAAATGTGGTATCGTACTATTTGAACGTTCCCGGTATCGCTCGTGATTAAATTGTTCGAAATTAAGAGTCATTTCTTATATTTCGCTATTTCAGAAGCACTAACATTACGTCAAATTTCATATTTTATACTTTAATTACAACATCAATATTTTTGAACCCAAAGAGTGAATAAACCTTTTTGGATTTAAGCATTCATGTAAATCTATTTTAACAAATAATAAGTTTGAATGAGAAAGGCTGAGTCTGACCACTAGGTGGATTAATCTAGGTTTTTTTTACAATCCTTTCAGAGTTCTTCAGTTTATCAGTCAACGAAGACTGTCAAGGCAAAGGTCAGTGTCAGTGAAAAAGTGTTTCGGTGAGGTTCATTTTGGTTGAGTGGACTGTTTGTTTTTCTCTTTCGCTTTGAAGTGAAGATCATTTGGTTGGATTTGTCGTCAAATTTTATTCCGTAACCGTGAACGATGCGCGCGATCTATTTCATCTGAGTATAACAGCACGTTACTAGGACGAAAATCTAGGGTATCTGAAAGAGTGCTGCGATCATTGGAAGTGAAAATTGAAAATGATTGGCTGTAATTTTCGAAAAATTTTGCTGGGGAAAATGACTTTTATCAGCACTGCCCTGTACACACTAAAATTTGCCCGGCGAAACCTTTACAGGGCGGCCAGATACCTCTAACGGACTTTCGGATCTTTACTAGAACACTAAGAGGGAAAAAATAAACAAATTAAATAAACAAAAACTTATCGCGTTTATTCCTGTTTTTCCCTCAGCTGTCGTTGGTGGCGATTTCTCGGCGGGTGGTGTTTAAAACTGCTCCTTGACACTTAGCCGGGGGTAGCTAATGGCTTTGCTTACCCTCTCCGGTGAGCAAACACAGAACACAGCACTCAACTCACGGGCCAACGGAACAACCTTCGTTGGTCTTACCAAAGCGGAACAACCTTCGCTCCTACGGGACACAAACTGTAAAAATGAAACAGTTAAAACGCGCACTTTTATGACGAAAACAAACGACGCGTGTCACTCGTACCGTGATCGAGGCTAGACTGACTCTTCCCGCGATGGATGCCTCTGTTGCCGACCACAACAAACCCGCCGTGACGTCGAAGTCAGTATTCAGCACACCTGTTTTCCACAGCTAGAGGAAAATTCCGGCCTATCTACCCCTAAACATTAATTCACAAACATAAAATAAAAATTATCGGCCCTACTAAACGCGACAATATCGTTCACAAACGAAAAAACGAACGAATTTAAACAAACTTACGTGAACGATATTCAGCGCAAGTGGCGAGAACTGTCATTCTGGGTACACGCTGTTGCGGGGGTGTTCAAATGCGGGTAATTTTCACTAATGCACTCCCTCGCAAAAGTACCCAAAATAAGGGTTATTTTTACGTGAACACGCTTTTGCAGCGTTACCCAAAATTAGATAAATTTTCCACTCGATGCTGAAATTGCAACCGCACAGGTTACAGGTTAAAGTTCAGGTTCAGGTTTAGGTTTGGGTACAGGTTTAGATTGGGGTTCAGGTTTAATTGCAGGTTCAATATCAAGTTCAGGTCCAGGTTCAATTTAGGTTCAGTTTCGGCTTGACTTTCAGGTTGAGGTTATGATTCTGGTTCAGATTCAGGTTCAATTGAAGGTTCAGGATCAGGTAAAGGTTCAGACTCATGTTGACTTTTAGGTTCAGTTTCAGGTTCAGGTTTAGGTTGAGGCTGAAGTTCAGATTTAGGTTCAGGTTCATGTTCATGTTCTGGTTCTGTTTCAGGTTGGGGTACGGTTGAGGTTTAGGTTCAAATTTCGCTTCTGGTCCAGATTCAGGTTCAGTTTCAGGTTGACGTTTAGGTTCAGTTCCAGGTTCCGGTTCAAGATGACGTTCAGGTAAACGATCATATTTAGGTTCATGTTCAGCAAGTAAATTACTATTTCTTCTATTTCTGTGGTAAAAGTCATATTTGTGTGACTTTAGGACACCGAATTATCATAGTTTATTATTTCTATAAAATTACATCAGAGCGAGAAAATGTTTCCAAAATAGGTGTTAATTAAATTACTGTAACGTGCATAGATAAAGTATTTAATTTGGTTTATTGTAACTTAAATTTTCGACTGGAATTGATATATTATTTAAGGGATTTATATTTCGGCTTGTAGTCTATTAAATTGCGTTGATTTCTATCTGATCATCACTAACGTTTCGGTCCTTCGATGGGACCATCATCAAGGCCTCAAATGTACTTCAAATTTTACGTACAAACTGATTTACATTAGGACAAAATTACACTATATAACATTGAAAAAACTACTCACTCGAAAGCAGTAACCAACAAGTTAAAAAGTTTGTGCAAAACATGAAAAGGTCGGGTCGTAAAGAGTTTAATACCGTACATCCGAAGCGCAGATTCAAATTTGGTTCATTTTGGTGAAAAAACCTATCGAGCGATCCCATCGAAGGATCGAAACGTTGGTGATGAGCAGATAGAAATCAACGCAATTTATTAGACTGCAAACCGAAATATAAATCCCTTAAATAATTTGGTTTAGTTACTGAATTAGGTTGTTGGAAGTAACTCTAACAATAACTTTGTTAGTTTAGTTCAATTTCCGATGTCAAGATGTAATTTTTTAGCAAAGAAGGTAAAATCATCGCTAAGTTGTTGTTGTTGAATTCATGTTCTGTTGTTCCTCCGAGTTTATTCTATTTTTTGACTGCAGTGTCTATTTGTATATTTATTTTTTGTGATACTCCAGAATTATGTTTTAATGTGTTATCAAGATTAGAAAAATCTCATTATAATTCATCTCAACTATTTGTATGTCAAACAAAACACTAACTCATCATCATACAGTGTAGTTCACGAACCGCATCCAACCATCGACTGACGCCGCACTTAAAGGTTTCCAAATTCCCGCAGCTTTACACGCTTGTTTCCAGCAATAAATTTCCACGAAACCGCAGCTTATCAAGTGTCGTCATAACTCTCGTGCATAGCTGTCACGGGTGACATTTTATAGCGCAAAACACGACAACGGGACGCCCGATTCGAACAGAGACTGATGCACATTCTGAACCTCCGGGGGTAAAGAATGGAATGGCGCGCGGTCGGCGCGGTTGCACATTTATTGCTGCTCACGTTCGCCGCTTGTCACATGAAAAGCGAAAAAAAGAAAAAAAAAACCCGCCGCGGGTAACTTTCGCTTTCCTTATTTGCATCCAGGGCCAAGATTTCCGAACATGACTTCCAGCATTAGATAGCGACATCGCCGACTTCATTCATTTGCGGGGCCACATCCCTTCAGGGAGTAAATCTCACGCGCTCACATTTCAGCATGTTATGTCAATCACGTGGTAATTTCCACAATGTGTTTTAGCCTTCATACGACGGTTCCGCACCCATCTACAAAGGAAAATGATTTTCTTCTTTGCGCTCAGTGCGGAAAGTAGATTTATGCAGCACATGTTTCTTGTGTAAACGAAGCGTCAGTCACAAGCGGCGTCGTCGACTAGCGGGTTGACATTACTCTAGGCTTAATTCTTACTCCCTCAAGGGTTTTGAATTTTTCGCAACGGTACGACACGGAACACCCTAGCAATTTTTACCACCTCTATTTGTTAACGCTGCAGACTATCACTCTAGAAAGGGTTTCGTTCAACCACAGGCAAAAAAAACGCGAGTTATCAACTTAAGAAAACCTTCTGATGGAATGCACCCACTTGGCTTTCCTAGTACCGGATCGTTTGTCGGCGTCAATTCCAGCTCACGTCCCGTCAGACGCGGTTGAAAAATACGTCGAAATGCATCAAGCGGCACACGGTATGCTGCTGCTGCTGCTGCTAGGTAGCGCATCATCTTTCAGCAGAAAGGCGGGGTGGCGAATTGATTCTCCTTTGCGCTAGCGTGCTCTATGATTATGAATGGCGACGTAACATAATTCGATGTGACAGGATGGTTATTACTCTCCCTCTATCTGTCTCACCCGGCTGCAGAACGGTGTTGTGAAGATGAATTCATAAAAATGCTAATTTTACAACACATGATTTCATTTTTCTTTTTTTTTTCTTCTGCACTAGAAAGTGTTGGGGCGAATAGGGGGGCAAGCTGGGGTGAGAGCGTTTAATTCAGCACAGACTGATGAGTCTCGACGGCAATTTTTAGTTCTGCTTCCTTCACAGTCGGTAGATGACGGCGATGGATATCTTTAATATAAGATATATGCCGCCTATTGGCGGGCTTCAGTCAAACCTCTAAAGAGCTTCAATAAATACTTAAAACAGTCTTTATAATGATTCTTAGTGATTTTACCGAAACCCGTCTAGAAATTAACTTGGATAAAATACTACGAGGTATACAGCCCTGTATCTGTATGAAATGGTGTCGTAAGATTCAACAGTGTAATAAGAGTGCTTTTTAGTTACAATGTTACTCTGTTGATTTGGACTAGTACGTTGTAGGAGGTTTGACAGTCTCACACCATTATTTTAGCATGTTTGTTGAAAAGTCATTCTTTGTCAAATATCACCCCTAGAATCCTGGTGGTTTTGGGTCTTTGAAACTCAACTCCGTCCAGAGATATCTTCCCTTCTTCCCGGTTCCAATTTTTTTTTATTTGCAGCATGTTTGTGGACTTGTCGGCGAGGTTTTCGAAGCTATCTCTAGCAACCCATTTCGAGATTACTTGAGCTGCTCTTTCCAATCCTCTTCGAAAGTATTTGACTGTTCATCCTGTGGCCACGTTCACAATATCGTCGACATATTCATTAACATTAACGCAGCAATTAGGATAGGACTGATCGCAAAAAAGAACAGTGTCACAGATAGCCTGGATAAGGTGGTTTACCGGGAAAACCTCTTTTTTAATACCGAAATACCGGTATTTTCGGTATTTTTTCTATATTGAAAAAAAAAAACCTGTCACAATATTCGAAAATCATTGTGAGGCAAATGTAAGCTTTCCACTAAGAAAGGAGTCACAACTCACTTAACGGAGTATATAATAAATACATTCAGACAGAAGCAATATTGAATATTAATTTACTCTAACTCAGAAATTTTTCAATTTTTGTTTGTTTTTGCTCGGATTCAGACTGTGTGTTTGTGTGTATCAATAACTAGCTTACACCCGGCCCGTGTTGCTTCGCTATTGAGTTTACGACGACAAGCGCATATCCGTCGAATATACATAATTTCAAACATTGCCATGCTATATCTATAAGACTGTATTTATTCTGCCAATAAATCTGTTTCCGGCCTTTGGATTTCTTTGCGGTTTGGTAATATTCATATTAGGTGATATTTGATCATTTCTAACTGTTCCGTAAGACACCATTTTGGATTTCAAAATGGAATCATTTCACCACTCTAAATTAAAAAATTGCGTCAGGGGTCGATTTTTGGTATATTCATCATCTCGATTACGGAAATAGCCATTTTGGGTGGTACTTGGTGTTTTCTGGATGATTTCAGGTCTCTTGGCATCATTTCGATTTCGATCATTATCTCGATTTCAAAAATACCCATATTGGGTGGTATTCGGTCACTTAATGTTGTTCTCTGGAAACCGGAAACCGCCGTCTTGGATTTCAAAAATCGGAGCTCGATTTCCGGCCTCTGGGTATCATTTTGGTTTCAAAAATAATCATAATGGATGGTATTTGATAATTTTCTGGAACTGGCAATCGCCCTATTGGATTTCAAAATGGCGCCTAGATTTGATCCGGTCTGTCCCAGTACTATTCTGTTTTAAGAAATATTTATACTGGGTGGTATTGGGCCATTTTGGAGTGTTTATCTGAAACTGAAAAACGTCATCTTGACATATTGGATGGATCGCCGGACTCTGGAGAAAACCTCGGTTCCGTAAATACTCAAACTGGCCTTCTATCCAGCTCCAATTGGCCAAAATCTGAGCTCAAAAAATGTCTCAACATTTTTCATTAGTTCAATAGTTCTTGTCGTAAAATTTCGTACTAATTTTCCAATCGATTGAATTCGATAGAAACCAATATCATGAAAACACCCTTAAAGGTTAAAACCTCTTACCATTAAATTGAACTGATGATAGGAATTAACGATCTCTACTTTGAAATACGAAAAATTCACCCTTCCCCCCTATCCGTTGCACACGCCAGTGGAATAAAGCGACACTAATATCTTAAAAACATGTCCGATACATAAAAACTCCTAGATACAAATTTTCGAGATGAACTGTTAGACGGTTCAACAACATTTATCACCGCCCTCCCCTCCCTTCCTCGTAACTATGCCACAGAGATGTAGCAATGGAATAGGAAAAATTCAAAGTCTTTAATATATCAGCTACTATCGATTCTACATACCAAATTATGCTGATCGATCCAGCAGTTTTAAAATCATAAAAGGTTGACATTGTTAACCCCCCCTCCACTTCTCATCCTTAAAACGCTCTTGAGATATGGAAAGGTCGTCGGACAGTAACGTTCAAAAGTACAACTCAGGTTCAAAAACCTCTATTTATAAATTTTGCGCTGTTATCGAGGAGGAACTTTTCACGTTCTTGAGCCACAAATCCCCCCCCCTTGCCTACGCATATGAGATAGAGCAAAACAAATATTTGAGGATTACTCCTTGGTCTCGAAAACCCCTATGTACAAATTTTTACGGTAACCGGTTCAGTAGTTTTTGAGTCTATAGGGAACAGACAGACAAACAGACATTCTCATTTATAGATATAGATAGAAGATAAAACCAAAAAAAATCATATCAGTAAAGCAAAACATTAATTTTTTAAGTACAATAGCTGATCCCTTTTCGTGGCTGTTAAACCTACCAGTTCAACTATAAATTGTCAAAATCATAGTTAGGGAAAGTAATCACGAGTGTGTTCGTGAAAAAACGCAAATCATTCGCTTTTTACTAGGCAGGCATTTAAAAATAAAATAAAAAAAAATAGAAAAAATAATTTAAAAATTAATTTAAACATATAAAAATGCAGCTCTGTTTGTCTGTCTGTCTGTCTGATTCATATAAGCTTGGAAACTACTGAACCGATCGGCATGAAATTTTGTATAAAGAGGCTTTGGGGGCCAAGAAAGGTGACTAATATAGTTCGAGACCCCTCCCATTCCATAGAAACACAAACACAGAAACACAGATTTCTGCACATCTTTAAAACTGACCAAGTAAATGGAGCCAAATTTGGCATGTGGATGTTTTTAGGGGTAAAAAATATGTCCATAATGGTTTGACACCCCTCCCTCTTCTAAAAGGGAGGGGTCCCATATAAATGGAATAAAAATTTTGCACAGCTCGAGAACCAATCAAGCAAGCACAACCAAATTTGGCATGTGAATGTTTTAGGGGTAACAAATACATCCATAATGATTCGACACCCCTCCCTCTTCTGGAAGGGAGAGGTTCCATACAAATGAAACACAAATTTCTGCACAGCTCGAGAACTAACCAAGTAAATAGAACCAAATTTGGCAGGTGAATGTTTTTGGGTGTAACAAATATGTCTAAAATAGTTTGACACCCCTCCCTCATCTGGAAGGGAGGGGTTTTCCACAAATGAAACGCAAATTTCTGCACATCTCGAGAAATATTCAAGTAAAAGGAACTAAATTTGGCATGTGGAGGTTTCTATGGTGGTTTGACACTCCTCCGTACTCTGGAATGAGAGGGAGATCTCACATACAAATTAAACAGATTAACCGTAAAACAGCCTAAGATGATCGAGTCGATGCACAGGAGCCAAAACTCGACTCCAGACGCTATTTTTGATTTAAGATGAAACTTCCTGTTTCTAATGTGGGAGTTTCCAGGGCCAGAACGTCACCCAGAGGGCAGAAGATGTCTTCAAATGCCATTTTGAAAACGGCGACTTCCGGTTTCTGAAAAACAGCGGCAAGTAACCAAATAGGGTAGATCTGCTTAATATAGACCACTTCCTTTAGTAGACCACCTAAACTTCTTACTCTAAATGACACATTATAAATATACTTATTTTGTTTTGTGCTTTGAAAACTTCAATAATGTTCTTCATTAGAAATGTTGCAACAGACGTTTACTATAATGTTCTTCATTAAAGCTGCAAAAAATGTCTTTTAATAATAGCTACCTGGTTTGCCATGGTTTGTTAACGTTTTCATAGAAAAGGGCTTTACCAAAAACTGTACTTGCATCACACTTTCCGAGCGAAACTAATCAGATTTCCGATGAACGTGTAGGATAATAGTGTCTTTAAAATATAAGCAATAAATTTTACCAGAAAAACACTTAAAATATTGAAAAAAATAGTGGCCCAAATAAGGGTGGAAATAATATTGTTTTCTTTATTTCGACATGCTTCATTTCGAACAAGAGCCATCGAAATAACGCCGCGAATCATAGTTACCATAGTAACCATAAATTTGTTATGATCGTGTTATTGTACAAAATTGCTGCTAAAAGGCGAAAAACGCCGAAAATTGGTTAAAAATATACTGAAGCAGCTGTTACTGAGTGTTTTCAAGCAATAAAAAGTGGTGTTTCGACTAAAGAAGCTTACAGGCGCTACAATTTTCCACGATCCACCGTAATGTTCCGTGCAAGCAACAACTGGTCAGGAAAACCACTAAGAGGTAAACCAACTGCATTGACTGTCGCGGAGCTAGGATTCAATTGTTGGCTGGATAACTCGGATATCACGTAATGGATTCCCTATTACGAAAGAACGGCTGCAGTCTACAGTTGCAAGATTTATTTCAGTCATTCTCGTCATTCGGACTGCAAGATGAAGGCCGGTATGTTGATACAATTGTAAACTTTCATGTTATTCAATTCTATTGCAATATTGTCTGCGTTAGATTATAAATGGTGCTGTGGATTCATGAACCGCCATCCAGAACTCTTAGTGCGTAAGCCAGAGTTAGTTTCATCAGCGGCAGCTACAGTTGAAGAGATATATTATTTAGACCTGGCCCAAATTAGGAAATTGTTGTGTTCCAAATAAGGAAACGGTGGTTCATTAAAGGAAACTGAAGCGATGATTTATTTCTTTTATTTTAAAACAATAGAGGTATTAATTTGTTGTTTTTCATACAGAAAAGATGATAAACATGTTACTTCATGTTTCTACATAATGAAATACTTAATTCAATTTAGATATTTACACTTTCGCTTGCAAAATTTGCAGCTACGCCACTAAGTGGTCCATTAAAGGCAGTTATACCCTACCACCCGAGGGTATTTCCCGAATTTGTAATGATGCCCTGGAGCCACAAATCGACCTCAGACAACATTTTGATTTGTAAGATGGCAACTTCCGGTTTCTAGAAAACAGCCAATAATGGCCGATTTCCATCCAATATAAGCATTTCCGGAACCAGAATGATTTACAAGAGCTAAAGTCGACCAAAGACACCATTTTGGATTTTATGATGGCGACTTCCGGTTTCTGGAAAACAGCCGAAAATTACCAAATAACACCCCATATGCGTGTTTCTTAAACCAGAATGACGCTCAGGGGACAAAAATTGTCTCCAAATGCCATTTTGAAATTCAAGATGGCAACTTCCGGACCAAATATTACCGGAACCAGAATGATGCAAGGAGCAAAAAATTGACCTCAGACACCATTTTGAATTGTAAGATGGCAACTACTGGGAAACAGCCGAAAATTACCGAATACTACTTAATATGAATATTTCTGTAAGAGATGATATTTTTCAGAATAGAGGTGATGTACAGAATCCAAAAGTCGAGAATGTTGTTATTCCGATAAAACTATGAATCAATCATTTGGCATGTTTAAAATTATTTAATTTAACATAAAAATGGGCGGGATGAAGTTTGCCGGGTCAGCTAGTAATATATGAATATAGTGGATTATGAAACAGTTGATCAATAAAAAATTGTATGTTAAGAATTATAGTTCTTTATTCTTGAAAAAGTGAGTTTTCAACATTATCGAAACGTAAACGACGCATATTATATATTTGAATATTGTATTATTGGTAACACTTGCGGTTTTGTTATTTTGACCTCGTAGCGCGGCTCTAAAAACGTATATTAGAAACTCTACATCACATGATGATTGAAGTAGGTTTTCCTTCGTTAATCAGTAACGTATAAAAATGCTGCAAGAAACTACGAACGTTTTCAATACAATCCAAGATGCTAGTGAGAACCCTAGCCAATAGCTGTTAGTTTTCTTAAAAAGAATGTCTTTCGCCATTTCTTTATGAGGAAATAAAGCTGGTAGCACCAGTACCAACAGTCACAATAATAGCGAAAATCTGCCGAAAAAAACGCAGTAATATGATATCATCATCGGCGAGTAACCTCAACACCACCAGCGGCGACGGCGTTCAAAAAAGTGCTCGTGGCGTTGATGTGGCGCGGCGGCGCACAGGTCCAGCATAGGTGTTGCGTAGCAGCCCCCACGGATCCCGTTTCCATCGAACAGCGACGGTTCGTTCGGTTGAGTGAACAACCAAAGAATGAAAAAAAAAATTTCCCAATGCTTCCTCGTTCGATATTCCACTTACACTCTTTTATGTGGCAACTTTATTGGATTACCCCTTTCTCACTCAGCGTTCCATTTCCGAAAAAAAAAAACTTTTCTACCTTTCCTCAACAGTGTAACCGTAAGCTTGCAGGCGAAAGATGGGGACTTTGTTTTCTAAAGGTGTTACGGAGAATGTGCAGAAAGGATTCGCAAGAACAAAACACGGTTCGGGTGCAATGCGATAACGAGATTTTCCTGGCATGGCTCATACTCAGCAATGGCTGGAATGCTTCATTGAATCATTTCAATAAGGAGTATGCTCTGTGTTCTTGTAGATGGTGTTCGAAAAATAAAAACCCCTTAAGCTGACAAATTGCTTCGACAGTACGTCGGTACCAAGTCATACCTACTCATACTATTTTATTGATTTCCCCCCAGAAAGAATCTGAAACTTGAATCCTTTTCATAGTTAATTCGACGTAATTTAAAAGTTCAATTCTCATCAGAAACAAGCCATCGAATGAACCGGAAGTCGAATACTCTGCATAGCAACAGACAAAAAACCACCCAACCAAGGCATTGTTTGGCTGTAATGAACCGAAGAGAAACCAGGAAAAAATCCGACTTGTTCGGATTTCCTCTGTTGCAGTTTGAAGTGAAAACATCTTTCACAATTGCAAAGCATTTGCAGTGCTCCACCCGATTCGTCCGTTCCACGGACTAGTGTCAATTAAAAGATAACATTATCCGACTTTCCAATCTCCTCCATGTTTATACGCTTTTACAGATCGAGCAGTTTGACTTCCTGCGGTTTTTCTAGCTCCACCCGGAATACATGGTAAAGAAATAGATCTTTTTATTAGAGAACTAAATCGTGCAGCTGATAGCTTCGGTTGTCGTCATCATCATCGTCGTCGTGTACTTGAGCCTCTTCCGGGAATGCACTTGCTCTGCACTGCTGCAACCGAAGAATAGTTTTCGTGCCCTACACTGCTACACTGCACTGTCATTAGTGGCAAATGGTTGTCATTATTTGTGATAATCGATTTTTTCTCTCAATTACAACATTACATTTCCTTCGTGTGGTTTCCATCGGAGTTCGATGTAATGGAGACATTCGGTTAGGTAATTTTTTGATCCTGGGCGGTCCGATTTAGTAGACTTTCGACAATATCTACACTAGATAAAAACGTTTTGAACAAGACCTTTTTTTTTCCGTGTTGGGTATTTTCGTCACTGCGACCAATTTTTTGATATTTTGTGACATATTCCCCCTTTTTTTTAATTTTGCTTAGTCAGGATAACGTATCACTATTGGAAGTGGTCGTTATAGTCTGGCCAATAGCATTAGTCCAGTCCGGTATTATACTTCGTATGAAGCGCACAACCGTACTGGGATTTGTTCTCCAGATTTCAGAGGGTTCCAGAAGACCTCTCTCGAAGAACTTATATCTTTTGATAAAAATTGCCGGACATCGGCATAACAGATGTTCCGAGTCTTCTTTTTCCATGCCACATACTCGACATGTATCATCTTGAAGTTTTTTCATAACCTTCAAATGATAACGGCTCGGACAATGCCCTGTTATTAAACCAGTATACGTGCTTAGATCTTTTTTTGAAAGATCCAGTATTTTACGAGTCATAGAAACGTTCGGAGTGATGAACCGTTTCGACTGCCTACCGATGAAGGTGTTTGTCCAATTGGATTCCACTTTCAGAGTTTCCCATGCTTTTAGTTCCATTCTAAGGGAAAAAGCGGATAGACCACAGAAGGGTTCTGAACTGATGAGACAACAAGACCTTAGGTAGAGTCATTAACATCTGTTTTTATAACAAAAGTCGCATTTTGATAAACTTCTTGGAAATCAAATGATGTTCAATTGATAAACAATATTGCAATTATAAAATAATAATGATTCACATTTTTTCAAACTAATTACAATTGATCAAACGAAAATTGCAGCCAGTATAATGTTTCAACAGCACCCAGATCCCATCGTCAATTGTATAAAGCCAGTTATATTAAGGGCGGCAAGCGAACGATCGTTTCACACCGAACATCATCGTATTAAGCAGTGTTTTCATGCCATTTTCCCGAAATATAATACCGAAGAATCGGACAGAGATAACAGTACTCAACGATAATTAATTATTAATTTGAGATTCACACCATGTGCTTTTATTCCGGTTCGTTCACCGATTAGAGTGATTCACCGCTTACAGCAGAGAATTTGCATTAAATGGCACATGTTTGCTTTCAACTTATGTGACCCTGTAAATAAAATTTCACGGAAGCTTGAATTCATAATTTGAATTGCACTACTCCGTCTCCTACCCCTTTCTCGATAAACCTGGCGCCCATGGCATTCGAATGAGCTCACCTATCAGGGGCAGATAAAAATTAATTATCGAAATTCGGGATTTTGTTGTCGATTCATGGCACGTGTATTATTGATACGATTTGTCGGATGCCATCGGAACGTGACTGTCGAATTTCATTGTTGTTGTACTCTTTTGTGACGCCTGCCCCCGCAGTCCGCGCTTTCGTGACCAGCATTGCTAAATTGAACTGCACAATCATCGATTATTCAGTTCGCGAATTAATCCGGCTGAATCGAAAATTAGCACTGTTCCCCAAAGGTTCTACGTTGCTTTTCCCACTCCAGCTAAAGACCGTGGGTCGCATCGCATTTGTGTGCGCAATCAGAAAATAAATAATGCAATCACAGAAACATTTGTCATTGACCAGCGGAACCCACGCGGATTTAAAAGTTGTTATTTTTTACTGTCGCAATAACTTGACGCTTAGTGGAGGGAAAGCATAAATCCACGAATCTCTTTCTCCCGCGATTTATTCGAATAAAGACATAACCGTAGATCTTAATCAACACCATCCAATTATCGTTATGGAAAATCACTTTGCCTGGCACTATCTTCCCACATGGAATTGGGCGCTCGGTACGGCGCAGCACAGTAGGGCCCCTCCAATGCGAAAACTTCCAACATCTGCCTTTGCTCATTGCAAACAATCCAATGATGGCTGAGGCTGCCACTGGAATGGCCCTATGATTTACGATCACTTCAGTTGCACGAAGAAAAGCGATAAACCAATTAGGATTGATGCTTTCGATAACTTCATTCATTACGACTGTGCGCCGCTAGCAGAAGAGTGTGGTCCACCCGCCATCCAGGGGCTCTAACTGACTCCTGTCGGTGCCATTTGTAACTACTTAAGCAGAGTAGAGCTTCATATCGTTATGACGGCTGATGATGGTATGTTTTGTACAGCACAGCAGCTTTTATTTTCTACATTAACTAATGCCGGAGCGGACCTCCCACTGGCTTGGCAGCTAGTAGCACCGGCACAGACAGACAGTGACTCGTTAATCTTAATGTGCGGAAAATTACGTTCATGAGTGACGATAGGGTGCGTATTGTTTCTGGATAGGTGGTGTTTGAATTCCTTCTAAGCGGTTATATACCTTTTTGCTCGAGAAAACCCTGTAACACCTTTCTATTCCATGAAAGAAGTAATCTACTGTAAATTCAGCTATTCAACAACAAAAAGTCACGTTTGTTCATCAGAAACGCCAATTGTTTGTGGAGTAATGGCCGTTTCCCCGGGACGCTTTGTTTCGTAGAGGTTTTCGGTGTTTACGATAGAGACCCAGCAGTTCAACTGAAACCAAAAAAACTCGTAGTATTTCATTAGTTTATAGGTGTACCGGGTATCTGAACTATCATTTTTACAAGTTTTTTTGTTTTCGTTTGCACTAAACGATAACGTTTTTGTCGAAAGTAAACTGGTCGAACTACGTTATGCAGGCCATTTCTCAGGATTTACGGCCATTTAAATAAGAAGGTAAGCTGATCTTATTCGTTTTTGGGGTGTATACGACGAAAACAGTTTAATATAACTATTTTCATAATTGATATGATGCCTAGGGACCACAGACACTAATTCGAAATTCTAGATGGCGACTACGGGTTTTGGAAAACAACCATAAATGATCAATTACTGCCCAAAATGACAATCAAAAACTGGGAATCATCTTCGACGCCATTTCGTAGTTTTAGATGGTAAGTTTTCAAAACCAGGATGGCTACCTGAGGACGGAGTTCAACCACTTACTTTTCGAAAAAGCATGAAAACGCCAATAAAGAACAGTCAGAATCAAAACCCAATAACACCTCAATAGGTTCAATAAACCGCGTGAAAATACTTCATAAAGAAGTAATGCTTCAAAATCTAACGGATTAGTTGACTAACAACTTTCAAATTTGATGCAGAACCAAATGACTATTAAACCAATCTCCACAGATAGTGATCGGATTTCTTCTGGTTCAGCCAACTTTTGCAGTAAGAAACATTTATCTCATACCGAAGAAAGTCTGGACGTTCTTAGTTTCTTGAAATCGTCTTAAAAGAAAATATAAACTAATTTATTTAGTTTCGAGAATTGATCATCTATTAGTATTGTTCATTGCTTATTATAAACAAGGTACAAGTTAAATAAATCGCTGTTATTTTACTTTCCTTTGCAAGTTTTATAATTATAAAGCATAATTCAAATAATTGACATGATTCGCTGAAATTCAATCCCACATTTGAATCCTGCCAAAACCAATACCAAACTCTTTGAAATATATAAATCCTTTATTTGCAGTTGAAGCTTGTTAAACTACCGTCTTGTGATTGAACTGATTTACCAATCATCGTTCTATCGTTCAGTATACATTATCCGCTCAACAAAAACTCTTATCTAAAATCATACAAATAGCTTGGCCAGTAGGGTGTCCCAAAAAAAATCGATGTTGAAAAAGTCAAGGTGCGCAGCCCTAAATTGAAAGACAGTGTTATTTATAGCATTTTTGTAGAACATTTCGACTTTCTAAAAAATTGTTTTCAAGTTGCCCAAACGTGATTTATGAAAAAATGACTTTTTTAAACTGCAAACCCACTCTTTTGCACTTTTTTCAATTCTGTTCGATTCCCAAATTTTTCCATATATTTTTTATTTTTGTGGGGTTATTTTTTAATGTTTTACATGGGTCAGTTCAGTATTGCATTCAGTTTTTTTACTCTCAGAGCCCATTAAACATCACAAAAAAATATATTTTTTTAATAATTTTTAGATAAAACCCTTCAAAACACAAACAAACAAAAATTTTGATCAAGAATTGAAATTTTCATTGCAAAGCGGGATTTATGACAAAAATTTACATGACAAAAGATACTTGATATCTCACCGGGAGGCTGAGATATTGGCATTTTTATATGCGATGGAAAACTATGCATTTTCACAAATATGTTAAATAACTGTTTTATTTTGGGAGATAAAAAATTACAATGTTCAGAAAACAAATGCATTTTTTTATGGCTGATAACTTAGTGGAAGGTTTAAAAATTCGGAAAAATCTGCGAAAAAAGTTAAAACCAAAATTGTGATTTTTAGTGCCTTCTAATAGAAAACTCAATGTTGCTCGTAATATGTAAGAGATAGAAACATAGTGTCTTCGGTAAAGTTTCTTGTTTCAAGATCACCAAAAGCTTTGTCGAAGACACCTTACGTCTATCTTATTCTGATTAAAAAGTGAATTTTTTATCTCACTCGTAGGCGGATTGATCACCCATCTTTCTACATTAAAAGATGAATTGTTGAATATCCTGAAACTTCACCGAACATATCTTATGGCTATAATTAACATTTGGATCACTATTTAGGAAATAATACGCACAAACGGCAAAAAAACACTGTGCAATGGAGATATTGAGCGTTAGTGGCATTTTTGACAAAATGCATAGTTTTCCATCACATGTAAAAACGCCAATATCTCAGCCCCCCGATAAGATATCAAGGATCTTTTATCATGTAAATTTTCGTCCTGAATCCCGCTTTGCAGTTAAAATTTCAGTTCGTGATCCAATATTTTTTGTGTTTTTAACGGTTTTATCTAAAAATTATGAGAAAAAATCACTTTTTTGTGATGTTCAATGGGCTCTATGAGTCAAATAATTAAATGCGATGCTGAACCAAACCATGCAAAATATTCAAAAACAACCCCGCAAAAATAAAAAAATATATGGAAAAATTTAGGACTCGAACAGATTTGAAAAAAGTACAGAAGAGTGGTTTTGTAGCTTGAAAAAGTCATTTTTTCATAAATCACGTTTAAGCAACCTGAAAACGATTTTTTAGAAAGTCGAAATGTTCTACAAAAATGCTATAAATAACATTGTCTTTCAATTTAGGGCTGAGCACCTTGACTTTTTCAACATCGATTTTTTTTGGGACAGCCTATTGGCCAGTGAACAAGTACTGAACTGATATGCATGAAATATACTTTTACAATAACTTTCATTATAACCTTCTAGTAAAATATATGCGTATAACAAAATAAGACCGTTTTAATTTATTGAAGAACAAACATTCTTCGAAATGTACCAAACTAGAAATGGTTTGATTAAGCCGCTGATAAGAAAATTTTCAATTTTCTTTCCTGTCTGTCCTTTGTTAAAGCTATAGTTGTTGAAGAAGAAAAATTCTTTTCAACTCATTTTATTTAACAAAAATTCATATTTCTACAGCTTATGCACAAATTTGTCATTTCTTTTATAAGTTATTGCATCATGTGTTATAGAAATTTTGGTTCTAAACCATCGGTTTCTATAAACTTAGAGGATTGGTGTAATAGTGACAAATGCAAAAGCAAATAAAGGCACCGTATTTTATGAAGACTCGTAGCAAACACTTTCAGAGTTGTTTGAATTTGCTCGGCGTTGAAGTTAAAGACATCATAATGGTACAAAAGTAACGTGAGCGGGTTTCACATAAACTAAATCCAAAGCCCGTGAATGGCGTTTAGTAATCTGCTAGATCCAACGGCAGTCAATATCATGGAGTTGTTGAACAATAAAGGGCAAACATACGCGGTTTGAGGATCATCATGACAAGGTGATTTTGCAGCACGATAATGTAGCAAATATCTTGAAAACTTGTCAGAAAGTTGATACTTTAGTAACTTTTTTGTGACATACTATTAGTCGTGTGGAAGTATCTGATTTTGTGTCGTCGTTTGCGGAAGTGTTACTTTTCTCATTTCATTCAAAGGAAACGCCGGCAGAAGCGCATCGAGAGTTGAATAAGCTCATGGAAATGCTGCTCTAAGAGAAACAACGTACCGTGATTGGTTCCGTCTCTTTAAAGAAGGTAATTTCGAAGTTGACGATTGGACTGCGCGCGTTAAGGAAGGCCAAAAATCTTCGAAGACACTGAATTGAACCAATCGCTCGAAGAGAATTCATGCAAAACACAGAAACAGCTTGCTCCAGTAGGTGCTTGGGTTTTTTCGCCTGTGAACAATAGCTCCAGTGGCCAAAAGGGTAGGGTTTTCTTCATCGCATCGTGACGGCTGATGAAAAATAGATTCATTATATACCGAATGAAATCATCACCGGGGAACGGTATCGATGTAAGTTGATGTAATTAGGCCAAGCACAGTTCGAAAAACGATCTCAATACGAGATACGAAAAAATGATTTTACTGTATGACAACGTTCGGTCTCATACTAGCCAATCCGTCAAACTTACATACAAACATTCAAATAGGCGGTTCTAATTCACTCGCCATATTCCCCAGATATTATAACAACCGTACGATACTGATTAAAACTATGCAAGCTGATATCAAGCAAGATATCAAAATCGTTAAATTGAACGACTCTCCTGCATTGATTTGATCCAGCAGAGGTCCTGAATTGTTGCATCGAAAAGTACTATGCTTTGCTCAGAAATATGCCACCAATATTTGATTGAAAAATTTAATACTTTTAATGGCTTTGAAAATAATGAATGGTAGAAATATTGTAAACAGTAGAGCTTAAATTTTTGGGCGAATTCTTATGTTGTTATTGTAGGGTAACGGGGGTATTTTGGCCCACATGCATATTTTGGCCCACTCGGTAACATTTTACGCATTTTATCTAATAAATTCAATGAATATTAGAAAACTATGCATGCAACATTGAATAACACACCTAAGAATCATACTACACTATAATTTACGGCGAAAAACTGGCTATAGGTAGTGTTATTTTGGAATTAGTTCATACATATTCAAAGTCATGGCTGAGTCAACCCAAAGTCAAAAGGAAGTGGTAATATACAAGTCAACGTCTGGAAGCTATTGTAACATATGTATGCTTTTGAAACAATTCGCTGTTGTAGTAACATCAATAAAATGTCATCGAAACAGTTTGTATACTCTAACATGTTGGAAAAAGTTGAAAAAGTGGTTAAACGCATGGCCGAAATATGTTTGCCTCTTTCTGAAGCAAACATATTTTGGCCATGCCAAGTTTTGACATCTCTTTGAATACCGTTCGGCCGTTGCACGTGAACAAAGAAGCAGCTTGTGACAATTTACAGGTAATTACTTCTTAATTTATCACATTTAACGATATGAAATTGTATGAGAATGCCTGTCAAACCGCTATAAGCCAAATCATTTCATTTTTAGATGCCTAAAATTTACAAAAATTCACAGCAGAAGGATGTTCTCCTCAAACCCACTATTTTTGCTCTAAAAATACCGATGATGATCTTAAATATAATTAGTCCGAACTATTTCCATACACATCTGTAAAAATAAAGGTGGGCCAAAGTAAAAATTTGGTGGACCAAAATATGTTTTTATTACTTCGTAGAAATTTTGATATTTCTAGGATATTTTTCAATTTATTGCATTGTTGAATGGTGTATATTAAAATAGACACTTAGCTTTACACAATGGTATAATAGAGTAGGTATTTATGTTGAAAAATTGTGTTTGTTTTTAATGAACTGTGCGAACACTTCCCAAAGCTGGCCAAAATACCCCCGTTACCCTAGTGAGATTATAATAACTGTATAACGAAATTAAAAACTGTATAACGAAAATCCTAATCCATGTGTTATAAAAACTAATCACAAGCAGCGAAGGAAAAAAAGAGTCCTGATTCAGAAAAATATGTGTACTTGTTCCTCAAAACATGTCAAAACAAATTACGTTGAGTAATACTTCACAAATATTCACATGAAATCGATAGCTCTGAAGACAGAAATCTATCTGAAATATCTCGTAAAATCACAAAGTTATTTTTTTAAGTGTAATACTAGCCTAATAAGCAATTAAAAGGAAATGTCAGATAATTCTAATCAGTATTCTAAACATTTATTCCGAAGACACTAAACCCCCAAAATGTAAGAAAAAGTGATAAAAGACTTAAAAATAATTAGAGATTAATAATTAAAAATGGTGTCTGAGGTCGATTTTTGGCTCCTTGCATAATTCGATTTTTGGCTACTTGCGTAATACCATCATATTGGATGGTATTCGGTCACTTTATACTGTTTTCCAGAAACCGGAAGTCGTGATCTTGGATTCCAAAATGGCATGTGAAATCAATTTCTAGTTTCTGGACGTCGTTCAGATTCCGGAAATATCCATATTGGATTGTGTCAGGTCATTTTCAGCTGTTTTCGAGAACCCGGAAGACGCCACCTTAGAATTCAAAATGGTGTCTGTGACCGATTTTTGGCTTCTGTGCATTATATTGGTTCCTGAGATACTCATATTGGGTGGAATTCGGCCATTTTTGGCTGTCTCCCAGAAATCGTAAGTTGCCTTCCTTCAACTCAAAATGGTATCTAAGGTCGATTTGTGGCTTCAGTGCATCAGTACGATTTGGGAAATACCCATATTGAGTGGTATTTGGTCATCCAGACACAGAAAGTCGCCATCTTGAATTTCAAAATGGCATTTGGAGATAATTTCTGGCCTCTGAACTTCATCCTGGTTTTAAAAACACCCATATTGAGTGGTATTTGGTCATTTTCGGCTGTTTTCCAGCAATCGGAAGTCGCCATCTTAGAATGCATAATGGTGTCTGTGGTTTATATTATACAGCTGTTGTCGACTTTAGCTCCTGTGTATCATTCTAGTTCCTGATATTATTTCACTGGGTGAAAATCGGTCATTTTAGGCTGTTTGCCAGAAACCGGCAGTTGCCATCTTGAATTTCATTTGGAAACAGTTTCTGGCTTCTGGGTGTCATCCTGGTTCCAGAAACACCAATATTAGAAACCGGAAGATTCCATCTTAAAATTAAAAGTAGCGTCGTGTTTTGGCTCCTGTGCTTCCACCCATGCATGTCATTCTTCTCAGTATGTGGAAAAGGCGGAGAAAAAAATCACCGCGCACTTCCCTTTTAGTATGTGCCTGCGTGTAGCAAATGCTTTCACCACACTGCTTCTTTCTCCACTCCAAAGTGTTTCAACCAACTTACAGAGAGACAAACACAATTCAAGCTCATCCCACATCTGATAGAAACAAGAGGGGCGAATCACTCTACAGGAAAACGCAGAAGTACACCACAGTGTCCACTGGCAAGTAGTCTGGAAAGTGAAAAAAAAACCTGCCGGGCAAAAGTGTAGTCCTCGTGTAGCTACACTGCGAAAACGAATTTTGACCAGAATAAATTCGGCCGGCACGAGCAACGCAGTCTATTTTCTTTTCTCCCAATCTTTTTTCCTCCTCTGCCATGCTCAAGAAACAAACTGTAAAACGCACCGCAGCACAAACTTCATACAAAGGCTGGCCAAGCATAAAAGAGTCGATGAAAGCGACTTAAACTTGGTATTTACATAATTTTGGGGCGCTTAACACGAATTTGGCATCAATTTTTTGTTTGGGGTCGTCCATAAAGCACGAATTCCAATTTTTAATATTTTTCTGGGACTCTTTTTGTTTAAGTTTTTTTATAGAATTATAAGATCTTTGACCACAAGTGATGCCACTGGGCGTCCTCCCCATTGAAAAAAATACGTTATTTATGGACGACCCCTCGAATTAGATTATGCCTAAATATTCATATTTTTCATTAAATTAAAACTATATAAGTAATACAAACTAATTACAATTGAAAAAAGTCATCACCATCATCATCTTTCGCTGTGATTGTTGAAATCTCCGGTTGAATTGTTTACAGAAAATTTGAAATTCATTATACTTATCAGCAGGAAAAAATTCTTCCGCTGCTATTTTCATTTCTTCTAGTGATTTTCGATGTTTCATTGTTTTATATAAATATGTTGTCTTTATTAATTCGGCTTCTACGGTTAAAAGAGGACATGTAAATACATGTATAAAACCATTAATTGACAACTTACTAGACATTAAATTAGGTGGTGCCGCTGAAGTTGAAGGCTCCCTTATAAAATTTAACGAATTTATGAATTTGAAAATCAAGACACTGAAATAACATAACGATCTAAATGAATACGAAAAGTCGCGGAGGGCGACGGATGTTCTTTGTTTTTTCTCAAACAGCAAACTGTGTGCTTTACTCTTGTATGCAAATGAGTGTGAAGGAAAAGCAATCTGCAAACGGGCTATTGTTAACCGGAGTTTGATGGTATGAATTTGCTGCTAGGATTTGACACTTCAATCAGTTTAGCGAATTTCATGATCATAAAAAAGGGCTGAATGTTTTCGATATTGTTTCAAATATGCAGAAAGTGATGTACAGGTTTGACATAGTTAAGATTTCATAAATATTTGTTTACTGTTTTTTTTAACACGTATTTTTATAACTTTTTATTGATAAGTTTTGAGATTTTTGCCCAAATTTATATTTTATCCTCACGGATTGAGTTCGGTATCATAAATTTTCATTTAAGGGGTATCATGGTTATGATTAAAATTAATCCTGGATGAAATTCAACTTAAAAAAAATAAAAAAATCTGGTATCGCTTTCTCCACTAATGTGACAATTTGCGCAGTTTTGCGCTACAGCGGACAGTATGCATTTGAAAGCTAACGTTTTTACCTAAATTTTGAATGTAGTCACAACCGTGGCAAACTGCGGCAACTAAACTTTTAAACTACTTCTCTTCAAACAAATCACGTTTTTTAAAAAAAATTTAGTGTCAGGCCCACTATGACAAAATTATACAACATTTAATGAAAGAGGTTTGTTTTGCATAATACTAACAACAACTTTTTCTTTGACGTCAAAAAAATCCAAGCTATCATTGATGCCTCAGAGCGTCTCAAAGTAATGTACTTTTTTTCAAAAAATGTCAAAAAACCTCAATATGCCAAGCTTTGAAAGGTAATAAAAAATTCAAATTGCATGATATTGCGCCCTAATTTTGGATTTAGTTACTTGAATATTATAGCAATGAATGGAAAATATTATGAAACAACTAACGAAAAAAAATTTTTTTGGCTGATGGCCGGCGATTCCCCACTGTGCGCAGATAGCTCTGCTGTGTAATTATTGTGCGTGATGTCCATACGTGTGAGAAAGTACACCATAGTTCATAGTTTCGCAAGAGAGAGATTTTAGATTTCACTGCGGTGCTTTCAGGAAGCTCACCAGATAAAAATCGTCTGTCGTTCTCTTCTAGCATGGGCGTTGATTTGCTCTTTGGTGTGAGGGCAGTTGTTTTCGCAGTGCAAGATGTTCTCCTGCACTCTAGAGGTTTTTTTTTTTTTCTCGCTTATTTTCCGTCGGTCTAGTTCCGCCACTGTTGTGGCCAATCACCGACGCCCAGGGAGGCGACTCCACACCCAGGACCCTAACTCACGACCCGTTTATTAACGGACCGGCGCCAACGGCTTCACTTCCTCATGCGATGGAAGGCGTGATCCCAGAGATTTTTCGCCTCAGAAAATCTCCTGGTGTCGGCTAGGATTGAATCTAGACCAGTTGGGTTGGTTGTGAGTGGATCACGCCACCTCACAACCATCGACACCTATGTCGGCGGTGGGATTCGAACCCAGGCGTCGAGCGTGGTTGGCGGAGACGTTTCCAACCACACTAGGCCCCCGCTCCTCTAGAGGTTTTCTGCGAAGAAAAGACAAGCGTGCTTCTACCCGATCATTATAGGCTGTTTTTCGGAAACCCTGGTTTAAATAACTGTTTAATTTGTATGGGAGACCTCCCTCCTCATCCAGAGTACGGAGGTGTGTCAAACCATAGAAATTGCTGTTTGATTTGTATGAGAGCCCTCTCATCCAGAAGTGAAAGGGATGTCGAACCACCATGGAAATATTTTTTGCTCCCAAAAACCTCGACAGGCCAAATTTTGTTCCATTTATTTGATTAGTTCTTAAGATGTGAAGAAATTTGATTTTCATTTGCATGAACCCGCATCTTCAGAAGAGCGAGGGGTATCGAACCACCATGCAAATTTTTCTTGCTCTCAAAAACCGCAACATATCAAATGATTATTTCTCAAGATGTGCAGGAATTTGTGTTCCATGTGTAGGAAACAACACCCTTCCAGAAGAGGGAGGGGTGTCAAACCAGTATGGACATATTTGTTACCCCTAAAAACATTCACCTGCCAAATTTGGTTCCAATTAGTTGATTGATTCTTGAGATGTGCAAAAATTTGTGTTTCATTTGTATGGAATCCCTCCCTTCCAGGAGTGGGAGGGGTGTCGAACCATTATGGACCTAATTGTTACCCCTGAAAACATTCACATGCTAAATTTGGTTGTAGTTGCTTGACTGGCTTTTAAGGTGTGCGAAATATGTGTTTCATTTGTATGAGACCACTCCTTTATAGAAGAGGGAGGGGTGTCAAACCGTTATGGGCATTTTTTTTTTGTCCCTAAATACATTGACCTGCCAAATTCGGTTCCATTTAGATGGTTAGTTCTTAAGCTGGGCAGAAATTTGTGTTTTATTTGTATGGGACCCCTCCCTTCCAGAAAAAGAAGGGGTGTCGAACTAAAATGGACATATTTGTTGCTCCTGAAAACATCCACATGCCAAATTCGGTTCTATTTGCTCGAGAAGTTTATGTTTCATTTGTATAGAACCCATCCCTTCCAGAGTGGGGAGGGATCTCAATCCATCATAGGAACCTTACTCGGCACCAAAAACCCATACATACAAATTTTCACGTCGATCGGTTCGGTAGTTTCCGAGCCTATATGGATCAGACAGACAGACAGACCGGACTGCATTTTTATATGTTTAAAAAAAGAGATTCCAGAACGTTTCTGTTTGTCATCAACAAAGGTAACACAAATTATAATGATATAAGGATATTAACTGAATTTCAAACAAGAAAAGATTTGTTACTGGATTTTCGAGATGATTTTCAGTTCTTCAATTCTATTTGCATCTCTTCGAAGAAGCCAAACGTTACCCTGAGTAATAAGAATGGTAGCAAAACCCTGTAGGTTCACTTGCAATTGCAAAACAATTTAACCGACTAGCATAGAGGTGTTAAATTATGGGATCATCGTGGGAACGAACGCTGATTCCTCGTAGGAAGGTTATAACCAAGAATTGTGTTACAACTTAGATACTACGAGCAGGGTATCTCGTTAAAATGAAGTTTAGAAGCATTTCAATAATATTTTACTAGAAGCCATGTTGTTTTTATATGGTTGATTCTGCTTTACCTTTGTTTTGTTTAGAATTATTGACAAACCTATCAATGTGAATGGAGTCTGACATCGATCAATGAAAAAGAAAAAGAAACCCAACTTTAAAACTGACCTCATTTATTTCCTTATTAGCATTTTTTGGCACTAAAGTTGATGTATGTTACAAGAAAAAGTTCGATTAACACCAAAACAGGGCAATGTAAATTTAAATTAGCAATTTCTAATGTCATATAAAAGTAGCAAGCAAATATTAATTAATTTTGTGTCGAAATCATGAAATGTGCCGTATCGAATATATATATACAATTTAAAAGGTACAGGAAAAAATCAAAACGAAAAGTCTTAAAGACGACTTTTCGTTTTAATTTTTCCCTGTACCTGTACACGTAACTGTACGCTCATCATGCGGTTGTTTACAAAGAAATTCTGCATAAACCATAAGCGACGATTCCTAAGGTTACATAAACTTTCGCCAACTTCGAGTGCAGGAGCGATTTATTGCTTAATCCAGAGCTTGACGTTAACATAGCGAATCAGTTCAGATAAAATGCTGAAGTTTGTCGAAAAGCTTGCTAACTGATAGGCCTTCCACAAATAAACAAGTTCTGGCAATTTGAAGTGGGTGTTGAGTTGGAGTGATACTGATGACATTGATAATAACTAATCAGATAGAGAGTGAACCACTCAGAGCTAAAGTCCGCTATTACTATTTGCTTTTATAATATTTGCATATACCCTGACAGACAAACAGCCTCTTGTTAGGCCTCATCAGATAAAAAGTATTCAAAGTACACGTTCCTAGTATTCACGTCAAAACCCGATTTGTATACTACAGAGTTCCGTTCCATTAACTATTACTTGTTTATTCAGCTTTCTACGGCTGTTTTGTGGAATCACATTTACGATTCAAACAACATTGGTCAACTGGTTGGTACTGAAACTCACCCGAAAAAAAAACCACTCCTCGCTCCAGAAATATGCCAAATCTATTCGTACCCAAGCGGCATTCCACCGCCACACATTCGGCGTGTGCAAACGTCACACACATCTCTGATTAAGTCAGCTTTGAATGGCTTTTCCTGTTTTGCGCTAAGAGCGAAACTATGTGTGGCAGAGCCGCCACCGCGCACCGCTGCTTATCTTGACAATTGTCCATCATGCTGTCATGTCATATTTCGGAACAGGAGCACTTTTCCGGAGACCGAATCAATTATGATATAAGTTGGTAGTAATGCTAGGGGCGATTCACCGCTGCCGGTGGATGGAGTGCACATGGTTTTGAGTGCACCACCAAACACAGAGTCTCGGTAATGGGAAATTTGAATCTATTTAGCATGACTGCGGTGACGGCGGATTTCGAGTACCATATTGCTCGACGGTTTCGCTCACTGATGTGGTCTTTCGGGGTATGTGGTTATGCTAATACCTGCACCAGCCGGTACACGCAATGGTCCCAACAACTTTCAGTTATAGACATCTTTAGTGCTGCTCTTCGTCCGACACGGGCGGAATTTCTGTCGGATAGGACGATGAGGACATCGACGACGACGATGGCGACAACAACAACCAGCGACCCTTCACCGACCGAACGGGTCGGAATGCGATGAGAGATAGATGTTAGTTTTAGCCTACCGGAAGGCTGCTTTTCTGGTCGCCACCAACGTTGGCTGTCAGAGGCGTGTAAAGGGTGATGAACTCCAACCGGACAAAGAAGAGTGCCTTCCAGATTTGCAAAATTTACTTTTTAACGCTCAAGAGTTGCCTCCGGTTGTATGAAGTCGAAATCATCACTCGAACTCGACAACCGGTGATGGCTTCGCGGAAAATGTTCATGTTTAATTCAGTCTCCTCCGGTGGCGGTGATGGGCGGTGAAAATGAATCGCATCAGACAGAGTGGCTTCTCCTTCTGGTAGGAATACAAAAAAGAGAATTTTACATTTATATACAGTACCGAACAGTCGTCTGTCGTGGCTGTTCTTCTTCAAAGCTTTCGGGTTGAACGGGAAGAACGACCGCGGATTAATCCGCCAGCCCGAAGTTGCTAAGCTTTCCCGTTCGTGGCTGCGTTGATATGCAACATGCAAATTTTGTCTTCGCCGGTGTAAATGCAAATCAAAAGCGACCGAACTTTGAATAAAATTTGCTAGTGAAACTTTCCTACGGCGGCGTCGAACTGATCCAGTTCTTCCGATAAATCACGCACATGACGAAACGAGTGTCACACACCGCACTGACTGGCGGGGATTAATGCCGATCTCTCTCCGATGATGGAACTCGAATCAATCATTTCGGGCGACTTTTCGACAATCGCTATTTTTCGGGTGAAGCAGATCTACCTCATTTGCATGCGACAGTTGAGACCTTCTCCCTGTATGGCAAAAGTTGGATCCGATGTGAAAACACCGAGAGCCATTGAGGGCAGGCTTTGAATGATAAATAGAGAATTATCATCGATCAATGAAGCGTGCCTTGGGTGGATTGCAATCTTTATGGAATCGAAGTTGTGATTTGCGACACGATGGTGGTCTTGGTTTGTTTGCGTTTCAATAATAACTTTAAGGCAGTTTTGAACAAAGGTTATTTTGAAATTTTCATTCATCTGTTCAAGACAGCGCACATTTATAAACATTACCTTTCTCCAAAACATTACCTCTTGGCTGGAACCACATCAAACAACTGGCCCAGTTGTCCCCGTACCGTGGAAATCCGGCAGCTGCTTGTTCCAGTCAAAACATTCTCGCTTTTCATCAAACCAACGGCGCGTGTGCTACTATTCGAAGTTTGTCACTAATTAAAATTCACGCTCGCTCCACCAACGGGGCACATCGGAATTAAGAGCAGCCGAATAAATAAATCATAAAACAAACCTTCCCAGACAGGCAGTCAAAGGGAGATCGGGCAAACGAGTCTGCGGGTCTCTGCACAGGAGAACCGGCTGCTGTGGCGGCTAATTTTTCCGTCTTCTTTCGGAATTTCTAATGCGTCGTACAACGATATTGAGGCTGGCCTAGTCCTGGGCGCACCCTGCTGTACAGTAGCAGTGAAATCGGAATTAAAATTTTATCTCTGTTTATTCATGCCACTTCACCGCCGGGCTGAACTGCCTGCCTGGGTTCGAGACATTTGAAACAGGGAAGGAAGGCTCAAGCTTAGTCATAATAATGATTACGCTCAACTGTAACGGGAGCAGAGTTTTCAAATGTAAAAAAAAACCTTTAAAACCCTCTTGTCTACTCTGCTGTTGTACTATAAATGCATACGAGCGTGTATAAAGTTCACACTTTATTCGAAAATTTTCTATTTTTGCTCCCGTTTTTTTTTGTTTCATTTTCTCGGAATAGACAAAAAACTGCGTCGAATTCGGGTACAGACGTCGTTGTGTTTTATCACTGTTAGACGCCAACCGACAGTGGCGATGGGACCTCGTTTGTTCTTTTGTCGCTGCCATTACTGGGTACACAAACGATAATAATTTGTTGACATCGAAATTGACGTTTTGCTGTCCGTTCGCTGGAGACGACGGAGGGGTTCTGCGAGCAGAATATGAAGGGTGCGTAAGAAAATTATTTAAGTCGAAAAAAGGTTGTCGAACTTATATAGCACTGTTATGGAAACCCCTTTTTTTATTTTATGTCGTCTATGAAGAGAAGATGGAATATTTGTTTTTGTTTCGCCCAAAACTAATTTGTGTTGTGTGTCCGAGGAAACATTTAATTATTCAGCATATAACATTGCACAGAAGCATAAAAAAAATCATTTTCGTTGTTTTACTCACAATTACGTAACTCAAGCATTCTACTCGAAGCGACATACCTGTAAATAAATAAAAAGGTTTGAATAATTAGTACCAATATTTAAGTTATTGCTGCACAATTAGTACATAAATATAACTTCTATTTCTGAGTGTAAATGCAGAGATGACTACAGAGAAATGAGTTGAACTGGAAATAGCATAGTGGAAAATTTGAAAAATGTAGTACAGTGCTGCTCAGGTCCATTTGCAATATCCTATGTCCAGATAATTTATTTTTCTTACGTCATCTCTACATTGATTACCTAAAATAAAATAAAAATAGTAGAAATATGACACTCACAAACAGATTTGAAGAACAATTTGGATGAAAGCAACTCACAGTATTTTTTGTGGGTTCACAAGTTTCGGAATAAGGTTTAAAAAGTGAGTAGTTTCATACAGGCTGTCGAATAATGAATTGTGTTATATTAATCATACCTTTCCGGTTATTTATTCGTGTTGCTGGAAAACCACACAAAGGACGTATTTTCATATTGAGCTCATATTTTCTTAATTTCATCGCGAAATATCTCAAAAATAGATGCATTTAGAAAGTTAACAATCGAGAGTTTTATGACTTGAAATTGCAATCGAAATCATGCTGTATCATCGGAATTTGATTTCTCTCAAAAAAGTTTAAATTGAAAAAAGTTCTCGGAATTTAAATCTATATAAAGATTTATCTTACTTTTCTTCATCCTGAACTTTTTACCATAAGTTTTGGAATAATGTAAAGTTTCCTACGAAAACTGTTTTTTGTATTAAAAGAAAATTTAATATGATTTTCCTACCTTTCTAAAATATGCATAAATTCGAAATTCGAATATTTAATTTGATCAAAACGTTTGTTTTTATTTACGGTGTATGTGTTTTCAAAGCATTATATTGGTCGATAAAAGCAAAAAATAGTTGCCCCAGAGAGATTTTAGCTCTATAAACAGTTCCGTGAAATTTGATGCCTCTAGCCATTATCAAAACGCGTCAACTTACGTCAAAGTTTCGCATAGTAATTGTTCGCTGGGTTCGCCGCTTTAATGTTATGTTTACGAGAAAACTCATTTAAGTCTTTGAGAAAATGTTGGTGGCTAGGGACACCAAAATTTACAGGAATGGTTAAAAACTCTATAATCTTTTATTACGTTCCAGCTTGAGCTCTCTACAATTCATTAATAGACAGTTTTTTTTTGTAGAACCAAAGGTTTCAGAGCTGCAACGTGTTTTTAGTAAAATTTGTACCGAAACTTTGCCGCTCGCATTGAAAATTACTCAACAGTCTGAAAATTTTTTCCACCCACGAAAAGTACTCAGTTTGCCAAGTCAAATATGTGTACAAATTATCATTTAAATCAGAAATGATCGAATGAATGCTTCCGTGTTTTTTTTCAGATCATTTGACATGGAAACGCTTAAATGTCAAAAGTGTCACTTTCCGCTATTTATTTCCTCCTTGTTAATTTCTCAAAACAATTTCTGATTTCTCTAAAAAATTTTAATTTTTGTTATTTATTTCTTCTGTTTTTTTTATTTCTCGTTGTTGTTTTATATCAATCTTTAATTTTTAGTTATTTTGGATCTAATTTTTCTTTTTTGGGAGGTACAATAAAGGCCACCGTCTTGACTGTACTAATTATCGGGGCATAATCCTTCTCAACACCGTTTACAAAATTCTCTCCCGTATTCTGTTTCATAGACTGAGGCCTTTGTCGAAGACCTTTGTTGGTAATTACCAATGTGATTTTCGAGGGAGACGCTACACTACGGACCAAATGTTCACCTTGCGACAGATCCTCCATAAATTTCGAGAATTCAACCTGCAGACTCACTTCATTGATTTCAGGGTGGCGCACACTGTTTCCAAAGCTGCAAAAACGTGATCGACATTATTTGAACCAAAAAGATTAGATTTTAGAGACATAGTGCCTCCAGGAAAATGATCCATTAATTATTCTCCATTTTATAGAAGCTGCAATTTTGTGATTTATCCACTTAACAGTAAGAAGCGAATTTTACTTTTTTCATTTTTGCATATAGAAATTCACTTTGTTCGGCAAAGTTGTTGCACATTTTATAAAAAACAACATTATCAAAGGTAACATACTTCTATCTGCCTTTTTAAATGGACTTTTGTGGAGGTTTCTACAGATGGCCCATAAAAATCATTTTTTTATATAACTTTTAGTGGTGATTTTCTACAATTTTCCAATGTATTACATTGTTGTTTACTATCACAAAACACACAATTTCATCCAAGGAAGTTTATTTGTATCCCTCATATTTCATCGGTTATTGATGATTTTTATTGAAACAATGCACAATTTACTAATAGATGTCTTTAAAATCTGCAAATATCTGCAGACTAAACCTTTTCTATATTTAAGTAGAGGTAAAACGTCATTTAGTCCAGCAATAGGCTTTTGTCTCTCGCTGTCTCCTGTGCAGATATTTGTAAATAAATAAGTGCATTATTTTAATAAAAATCTTTAATAACTAAACAAACTTGAGAGATAAAAATATACTTTCTTCGGTGAACTTGTGTGTTTTATTGTAGTAACCAACATTGTAGAACACTGAAAAAATTTAGAAAATAACTATAAAAAGTTATATTAAAATAATGATTTTAGAGAAAACTTCACAATAGTTAATTTAAATGACCAGATACAAGTATAGTGTCTTCGACAAAGTTTTTTCTTACGAAATATGCTAAAAATTTACTCAGCAAAAAGGATTTTAATATGCTAAAATGAGAAAAATAAGACTCATTTCTCATTTTTAGGTAGATTAATCACAAAATTCTAACTTCTATAAAATGTAAAATAATTAATAGAACAACTTTACTGAAGACACTACGACTCCAAAATCATTGCTTTTTGAGTTAAGTGTAATTAGTGTAAATTAGCGCATTATTCTAGTAAAAATCGTCAACAATCAAAAATATATGTGAGAAAAAAAAACTTTCTTCGGAAGTGTTGTTTGTTTTGTTGTAGCAAACAATTTTGTAGAACATTTGAAAATTGGAAAAAAATTGATGAAATGAAATTCGTGAAATTTCGGTTTTCGAAATTTTTTTTTGATGCCAAATGACTTAAAATTTCATGAAACGTCGAGAATTGGTGTCATCTGAAAAAATTATTATTGCAAAAATCTGCTCTCTGGGACTTAGTCGTTTTTTCAATTGTGGAAGGTGGAGTTCAAAATGTTTAGAATTTATCTTTTGAAATTGGTCACTAGTCTCATGAAACAGCTTGTATAATGATATACACTATAACTAGCATCGAATACATTATGTTTCATTAGGGTGGTTCATTTATTCGACATAAGGTGGTTCAAAATATTGTGTAAACATGAGTATAAATTGAAAAAAAAACACTTCTCACTGAATACCAATAGAAAAATTCCTGAAAATATAAAATTTGTTATATCATTGTCTTTAGGGTGGCAATGTTGAATTGGAAAAGTTATATGTAAAATAGCAAGATATTACAAAACAAATTTACAAAATGTATCAAAAAACTACTCTGTGCAAAAAAAATTATCTCAACCAAAATTCAGATTGTGTCTCGCGGAAAATGTTGAATGCTTTCATGTCATTTGCAAAATCACACACGGGAGGTACATGAATTTCGAATATTTGAAAAATGTTTTCCATTCCAAGTGTCTAAAAAGTACATGAAACGGTGGAAACTGATGGAATATGTTTTATTTTATTTTGTTTGAAAAATCTACTCTCTAAGACACTTGTACTTGTTCTTTCGAATGTTGTACCAGACAATTAATTCGTTTTATTTACCACAATAATGTCCTTTGCCAACACTTGATTGAACACAAAGTGCTCTGGCTTATAGAATCGGACAAAAGATTGCATCGATGTTATTCAGTGATAATGAGAGTATAGGGATCTCAATCAGATACGCAACACGATTGACTCGTTGTTTCTGGGTTTGCGTCGTTTTGACAGTTAGACCATATATTTTCTGTCAAGTTTACATCATCAGAACGTGAACGTGCCCATTCGCTGAAACTTTGCATAAACGTTTTTATAGGCAAAAGATGCCATGTTGTGCAATTGGTTTAATATTTTGAAACACAACTCATTTTTGAAAAGCTATTGAAAATGTTATTTCGGATAGGTATTGATGATTACAAATATTTTTAGAGCCAACACGGTTTGTTTGCGCGGTGTGACGTATTCGGCAAAGTTGTAGATAATAGTTTTGTTTTTCAAAAAAAAAAAATGTACACTCTAAAAACAAATTATTATTTTTTGAAAAATAAATAAAAGAAAGTTATAAATTAATTATCCAAAACAGCCCATATAAAAACCGATTTTTGTATAAAAACTACGAAAGTTTACCTGAACAACGAAACCGGCCATGGAGAAATCAGAAAAAAAAAGTTATAATTTTTTTTCACAGCGTACATTTTTTTGGAAGAACAAAGTTATTATTTACAACTTTGCCAGATACACTATGCCAATCAAATAAACCGTTTTGACTGTAGAAATACTCTTAATTTCTCATAGAGTGCTCTATTGGAAATTAAAAATATGTCTACAGTCGAAAAGGCATAGTCTACAGTCGAAAAGGCATAGTCGGCAATGTTGTAAATAATATTTTGTTCTTCCAAAAAAATTTTAATTTTTATTTTATAATCATTTTCACAATATTATGAACCACCCTATGCCGAATAAATGAACCACCCTAATGAAACATAATGTATTCTATGCTAGTTATAGTGTATATCATTATACAAGCTATTTCGAGAGACTAGTGATCAATTTCAAAAGATAAATTCTAATCATTTTGAACCCCGCCTTCCACAATTAAAAAAACGACTAAGTACCAGAGAGTAGATTTTTGCAAAAAAAATTTTTTTTCAGATGACACCAATTCTCGACGTTTCATGCATTTTTAAGTCATTTGGCATCAAAAAAAAAAATTTCGGAAACCGAAATTTCACGTACCCCCCCCCCCCCCTTCTTTAGGTGATTTTTCGGTTTTCTAAAAAAGCAAACTTCAATCGCTTTGCGCCACGCCATTTTAAGTCCGATTGAGCTGAAATTTTGCACAGGGTGTTTTTTCGAGCAGGTTTTGAAATTTGAGATGACCATTTTGGCTGGCACCCTACTCTACATCCTGCGTCAGGAGAGCCGGTGAGATATCGGGCTCCTTTGTGACATTAGATGGTTTGAAGCAGAGAGACGGGCTGTCAAGCTTATTGTTCATTATCGTATTGGAGGGTGCTATAAGGAGGGACAGCGTGCAAAGAAGCGGCACCGTCATTACGAAGCCTCACGTGCTTCTAGGTTTTGCGGACGATATCGTCATTATTGGTATCTACCGTAGGGTACTGGAAGAGACCTTCGGACCTCTCAGGAGGAAAGCTGCGAGAATAGGGCTCATCATTAACTTTGCCAAAACGAAATACATGGTGGCTGGTAGAGAGCGTGGTAGTCCGTTGGATGTTGTTTCTGAAATAGTGTTAGATAGGGAAACTTTTGAAATAATATTTATTTTCCTGGGTACATTAGTGACATGTGACAAAGAGGTTACCCGTGAGATTAGAAGGCGGATAGCAGCTGCAAACCGGGCATTCTACGAATTACGTAACCAGCTGAGGTCCCGTAGTTTGCAAACCCGTACTGAAATTTGCACTCTACAAAACACGGCCATGAAGTGTGGACGTTGGAAGAGGCCGATCGGCGAGCTCTTGGTATTTTTGAGAGCAGGACTTTGCGCTCAATCCTGGGCGGCAAACTAGAAAATATTGTTCGGCGCAGATGCATGAACCAAGTGTACCAGGTGTACAAATCGGCGGATATAGTTAAGCGGATAAAACACAGCAGGTTGCAGTGGGCTGGGCATATAGCTAGAATGCCGGAAGAACGACCAGCGAAGACTACAATTGGCAGAAATTCCGATAGAAGCCGTTGACTTCGAAGTAGGCCCCGTACTCGTTAGAAGTGTACTGTCGACGAGGATGCCCGCAAAATAGGTGTTAGGGGAGATTGGAGGATAGCAGCCCAAGACCGAGTGACATGGCGACGTATTATGGATTCGGCATTGGATCGATAATCGGTCTGTCACTGTTAAAGTAAATAAAGTAAGTATACTAGCCTGCCTTACGATATAGCACCTTTTGATATAGGTCGGAGAATTCATTTAAATGGAGTTGAAATTGATTAGATGGTCTGAAGCGGTTAATCGCAGTAAACAATCTCTTTCTTTTTTTAAATGATTGGTAACCCTGAGCAGGAGCGTTGCTAACTGGCTTGAAGTCGTTAAAAAATAATTTTAAAGGTTGCTGGAACACACTTGTCGATAGAACACCTTTTGAACGTAAAAAACAACATGGGTGGAATTGAATTCTGCTTGATGAAAATGTTAAGTTAAGTTTCATCATCTGCTAGTATAAAGATTTGTTTAAACTGAAAGCAGACTGGTTGGTTTGAGCAAAAGTAGACTGTTTGGAGTCCAATAGTGCCTTCCCGGCTAACTCGGTATAATATTCTGTCGACCGTGTTAGAGAAAGCAAACAACAGGCGACCAATGAGAGGTCGACATGTGCGTTTTAAAAAGGCTTGACAATTTTTATTAGTTTAATTTAGAATCCACCGTAGGTCTCAGGTTAAATCAGGGTGGCAAGTGGATTTCCAATTTCAAATTCCCAAACGTTTATTTGTTGATGAAATACATTTTAGTAAGAACTTTATTTTATTGTTATTATTTTGTTTAAAAAAAAGGCCCGTATCAGTTCGGCCAACATCTATTTGCTGCTGGTGATTTTTTGATTTTTTCTTAGGGGTCATCCACAAATTATGTAACTTACAAAACTAAAAAAAATCAAATTAGTTGAATTATTTCTCGCTGAGATCTTAACAGTTGAATCTTGGAAATTCGTGGATTCACCACAGCTGAATGATTATGTACTTTACTTCGTATACCTAATTTTCAGTTCCTGAATTTCCTGAAAAAGAAAAAAAAGTTTTATTATGGGAGCGTTGAAAAATTCGAAAAACGTCCTTACGTAATTTGTAGATGACGCCTTAAGCGAGATATCAGACACAAAGGGCACACGCTTCTCCGTTGTCTCCGGCAAGTCGTTTTGGCCAATTAAACTACTTGGTAACGTTAACTCTTCCCGCATCTCAGCACGCCTAAGACCGCGGCGTGCTGAGATGCGGGAACACAATAGTAGAGGGTGATTTGACATTGGTCTAAGGAAGAGTTAACCTTACCCAGTAGTTTAATTGGCCAAAACACCTTGCCGGAGACAACGGAGATTGCGGGTTCGAGTCCCGTCTGGACGAGGGAAATTTTTTCTAAGCTTAAAAGTCACACCTTCTATTCCCGTTCATTTTCGCATCCTCGCAAACTTGTCCGCTTTACTAAACTTAAAATGTAAGTCAATATACCAAAAAAATGGAATTAGTTCGTTAAGTTAGGCCTTTAGAATATTTTTTCTTGAATGTTGAATTAAATTTACAATCATTTTGGTTACTTTTTTCAATTCTCGATTCTTCGACAATAATCATAAATTTCTTTTTTCGATTCCTCGACGGACTGGAATTCAGCAAATTTTAAATAAATTTATATGTTTCGTATTTCTGACTTCATTTTTCTCCCGCCAATTTTGAACTTTGAATTAATTTCAAGATGTTTTTACTAGAAAAACCTTATTCAAATCATTTCAAGCTGAATAAAAGAAACATTTTTGTTGTTTTTGAAAGTTTTTAGAAAAAATCAAGCGGATTTTTCGATATCGAATGGAGATAATTGTTCGCCTTTCTTGAATCTGTAATGATGAGCGTTTCTGGTAGTATCGAACATGTTCAAAGGTTAGGAACATGTTGATTTCAAACAATAATTATTTCATAAATTCTGAAGTTAATTATAAATTATTTTCGCTACTTTTGAACTTTTGAAATGCCAATTTTATGACATTATTAAGCGATTTCTAGCTTGAGCTAAGACGACTGGCTTGTTATACCAGAATCTTACCTCGACACCAACTGGAAGGGTACCGAAACCTTTGTGAGATGCCAAAAAATGTATGATACGTTGAACTAATACACCAGATACCAAGCTGCCAGTAAACGAAAAATTTTGTTTAAATCCAACATATCAAATTTCCGGTTTGATATCGAAATTCCCGGTTTTTCCCGGTTCGTTAGCCACCCTGGGTTAAATTTAGGTTTACATTTTTTGATACCGAATGGCCTTATTCTACTAAGGTTGACTGACTTCTTTTCAGCATTGCTTATCTATTTAACCAAATAATATGAGAAAGCTTTAAAAATTCACAAAATTTGTAGGAAACCGACTCGTCAAAACAGAGTTGACTGAAGTCTTTGCATCCGAACATTTGTAAGAGAGCAGCACAATTCAAGTACACAGTTGACGCAAGAACCAATAACTGGCCGAACCGTACTGAGACCCCTGAGCACAACTGACTAGCTTCACTTAGCCATGCTAAAGAAATTACCATCAGAAACTGGGCGAACCAGCGACTCGGTCCCCCTAGAACAAGCTAGAAATCCCTTCTCGGTACGAGTAGCGCCTGTGTAACAAATTTAATAACGTTTTAAAATAACGGGGTAATTTATTCTAATGGCTTATTGATTAGCTCTAGCTACCGATAGGCGCAGACATACCTCAACAGCTCCGACTCAGGACAGCAAAGCTGTCGTCCCGCATCCGAATAGCGGCTGTCAGTACTAGTAGGAACCAAGCAACATGAAGCAGTTAACTACATAGGTGCCGGTATAATTGCTAGCCCTGATGTCCATCCATATGGACCGGACTGGAACGGAACTGTTCGGTGACATCCATTTAGCGTACCAGAGTCTGGATCCAAAATATATATACACAGAAAAAAAAGAGGTAACCAGTGCTCGGACCAACGGATCGACGGAAAGCACGAGTGCGGGATTTAATTTGCTTTGACGCGGGTCGGTCGGTTCAGCTCAACGCCCGTTTACCGGCGGCTGTCGCGTTCTTTGGTAATTGACGTGTTCTGAAAATTCGTTCTCACTCGGCACGCTCGTTGTCGCACCCTGGTCGCTGTATGCTCAACCGGGACGATCCGCTCCGGACTGGACTGGAAAGGATATGTGTATGGAGCCTGGTTAACTCAATTATGAGCATTTATTTTAAATTTTCTACGGCGGGTCAGCTCCGGGCCTGACACTTTGTAGTTTACGCTTGATGCCTTAATTAGGGTAATTTAATGGTCAATAAGGGTGATGTTTAATAATTGACAAACGAAGATCAACGGGCTCGATTTCCCCGTGGTAATTGGAGGGCTATTTTCAATTTGAGGTCTTTACGGTTTTTTTTTCGGAATTAAATTTTTACTGCACAACTGCGTTACAGTGTCATGGAGATGTAACAAACGAGCTTAATTATAGCCCATTAATGAGAGATCTGTCCCATCAGGAATGTTTCACGCTAAGTCAAACAATCAATTTACTTTTAAGCTGCCACAGCCAATGATCACGAGTAATCGATTACAATTTATGACGCTCGGCTGCCTCCATCCCGTTCTGCGGTGGTCCATCCATCATGCTAAGCTTGATTTAATTGCTGACAATATCGTAAAATGTCTCATTTATGTTTGTCTGCAAACACACAGTGTCGTAACCCCGAAGATCGTCTGTCGCATCCATAAAGTCCCGTCAAAGTCGCACTTGCTTTTGGGCGAAAGACGCGTTCGGGCGCCCATAGAGGAGAAAAACAAATATTTTCATGATTGTCGGCTCGCGAGAGTGGTTCATGACGTGTTCACTGCTTCCTATTGACTAATCGTTTCATTTGGTTTCATTTCGGTGTTGCACAAAAGCGACATATCTATTCGGTGTCTTTTTGAGTCGTTGTTAATCCGGAGAGATGCTTTCTTCTTGTTTCTTTCTTGCGGCTTGGAGGAGCCAGCGGGAAGAATTATGGCCTGTCCGATAGGCGGGAAACAGCAGACTTTTGGTTGCCATGGACACGTCGATGATGGAGGATTACAACAGGCTAAAAGCGTTTTGCGTGCTGGCGGCGGCGGCGGTGCCAAAAGTATGTGGTGTCATTTCATTGCGAAGAGCGAAACTCGGTTGAGGCATTCTAAGCCATATATAAACATAACATACACTGAACGCGGCACTATCAACGTTTGCCATTTGCAGCTTCAAAATTTGACGTTACGCGGGTGCATTAATTTTAATGCGTTCCTAGTCACTCTCTCAGTGGATGCTAGGGATGTTCAGTGGGATGTAAGTGCTCATTGAAATGCTTTATTTCAATGAATATGGTGTATGACATTTGGTTCGTTAACCTTCATCCCATCCTTGAAAAAAATTACGTTGTCTACTTTGGTGTGTGGTTTTCCACACATACAACATTTCAATTAATTTTGGACAAGGAACAACTGATTTTGCCTCGAAAACATTTTTTTTCATTGAGTGCTTACATACCTGAAGCTATGGGTACCAAAAAATCCTGTTTCGAATATCGAATAAGGTAATAAAGTACGTGTATGTGTGATTATTTCTTTTGAAGTAGAATACTTCTCTCAGGGAGTTCGGCTACATAGGGATGTGAAATGGAAATCTAAAACCAAAAAAGTGAAAAATATGTTCAATTTCAAATGCTAATAAATCGGTTAGTATTCGATGGATTTCCTTCGTTCTTGCAGCAACGGATTGGGAAATCTTCCAAGATTCTTCCCGAATGAAGATAATTGTAATTTTATTATTCAAACTATTGTACTATTGAAAATAGTCAAGCCGTGTCAAAACGAAAAATTCGACCTCTGATTGGTCGTTATATGATTGCTTCCAAAGCACGGTCGACAGAATCATATACCTTGCAATTTAAAATATGCGATTTGGCCTATGTTTCAGCCGTGCCGCTCATAATAGTTCTAGACAGCGACAACAGCAGTCATCTCTTAGCAGCAGCAGCAGTAGCAATGCAGTGGATACCAGCGATAGCGGGCCGGCTGGGGCGTAGCAATGTATAGCGCACTACCCAGCAAACAAATTGGTTCATATAAATCGCGCTCCACTCTGTTAAGTGAACCCTTATTAGGTAAAAAATGACCATATAAGATGCATGAAATGCGCCTATGTGAACAAATCTGGAGGCCATTTACGTACATTGTAAGAAAAAATTGGTTACGATTTTTTATAACTTCGCATGCTCTCTTAAATGGCCTCATTCGAAACTTTAAATTGCGTTCCATACGACTTAGATGATTGACGCATTTTACAATTTTGTATGACACGTTAAATGGCTTCATATATAACCTGATGTTGCGTTTTATAAGAATTGAGTTTTATACGATATACACAAATTTAATTTTGCATTCTATGTAATTTCAAACTTGACATGCACGTTTGAGCGACTTAAAATTAACGTCCTTATACGACTTTTGGTTTGCTGGGTCGTTGCAGCGGGTCTCAGCATCGATAGCAGCTAGGCCAGCTGATGCAAGGACAGCGGATACCAATGGCAGCGTATAGCAGCCACAACTGTGGCATGGCTACGAATAGCGTAGCAGTTGCAGCGGGTAAATCTGACCATGAAGCATTTATGCAATAACTGAATGAAAATTGCAATCGCAGCAATCGGCCTTTTTCAAGGCTACTAAATGTTTTTGAAAGAGCATAATGAATGGTTATTAATAAACTGCAACTGAGGTTTGATCCTGCTGCAAATGCACAGCAGTGTGATGTTTATTACGATTTGTTGATACTGTGTATAACAAGCGGTATATACGAAACAAGACCGATTTCAAACAGAAGAGCTCGGCACGTTCTGCTCATGATGCTGAGTTTGTTTTTAGAAAATTCACAACACTTCATTAACAAGGATGTAACGCCTCGAAGACGGTTATGGTTTGACATCACAGCAGAATTTCGACCGTCATACACATGTCTACTGTCGGCTATATCAAACACGCAACAATCTGCATCCATGCGACACGGGGACGGGAGCATTTTCTTCTTCCAAGCCGCGCAACACGACACAATGTTATTTTGTTACCTTAACGAGTGCTCTTAATGAATTGAAGATTTAATATTTTCTCGTTCTGGGCTTTAACCAAAAGTAAATTATCTTAATTTGAATTCACATGTATACTCTGACTGTTGAAACTTGTTTGCGCCGCAAAGAGTTTGTTCTTTTCCTGTTCAGTGAGGTCGTATTTATATGTGCAAACTGAAATTGAGTAGTACTTTAACTTCATTATTACTTTATTTACTAGGAAAAACGACTGACCCGCAAGCAGCCGGGTTATTTTTCTTATAAAAGTATTCTACTTCAACCTTGCGGTCGTGGCTTTGCACACAACTTTCCTGTTATTTCCACTTATTGTCGATAACGTTCGTGGTCGTGGTGAATGCGTAAACGTGTGAATGATCTGTTTGGACGACTTTAAGCGGTGAATGGTTGTAGAGAGGAGCGACACGTCTGTGCAAGTCACGGTTATATCGCTCATCAAAGGGAATGCTGATCAAAAACTCACCCCACTAACAACAACCCAAGTTAATCCACCTAGCAGTGAGACCCACCCTTTCTCATTCAAACATATTATTTTTTGAAATAGATTTATAAGAACACTTCAATTTCCAGAAAAAAATACATCTTGATGATATTTTCTGGATTTATTTATCACTCTGAATAACAATTTTTTGGTAGCCAACAGTGAAACTATACAGAACATTTAAAACATAACGTTCAAACACATATGAACATACATTAACACATGCCAATAACATGAAATAATAATGTTTAAAATATGTGACGCGAATTTTTTTTTGATCGTGGTATAATCGGAACGTCACTGTACTCATATGGAGGTTGGACTTGATTTTATATAGACTCAATAAAATTATATATAGACTTGATTATACATCATTCAACAAAATATCATTTTAGATTCGATCATTTGTAGTAGGATTTTTTTTTCTTTTTCAAATATGACTTTCTTTTCAACACTTTTGAACCACGTGTTCAATCATAATAATTCATCAGTCAACCCTAGCCCGTTCATCAAATCGGTTAAAATCGGATAATAAAGTTTTGTGATTTTCACATTTTGATACATTACCGACGAAGTTACAGTCCGTTTACAGTAAAATTCAATAGGGTGTTATAAGGCAGCTAGACATTTCATTTGACACTAATTTTGTGGAAATCGGTTCAGCTATCTCTGAGAAAAATGAGTGAGTTTAAATAGTCTTCGGTATATGTTTCTTTTCGAAGCTGGATTTCACATTTTTGAACATAACAGGCAAAGTGAAAATTCGATTGCAAAACAAATCAACAGCATCCTATGGGGCAACTAGACCTTCTGTATGACCCTGATTTTATGAAAATCGGTTGAGCCATCTCTGAGAAACATTCGAGTGAGATTAAATAGTCTCCAGAACACGTTTCTCCCCATAACTTTTTAACCGGGTGTCCAATTTTTATTAAATTCGAAAGTTAAAAGTTTTTTAGGTAGCCCGTTCATTTAAAACCAATTTTGTTGAAATCAGTTGTGAAGTTTCTGCGATAATGAACTTTCGTGATTTTCATATTTTCATAAATAACATTCGAACTGAAAATTGACGTGTTCTTTGGTAATTGACGTGTTCTGAAAATTCGTTCTCACTCGGCACGCTCGTTGTCGCACCCTGGCCGCTGTATGCTCAACCGGGACGATCCGCTCCGGACTGGACTGGAAAGGATTTGTGTATGGAGCCTGGTTAACTCAATTATGAGCATTTATTTTAAATTTACTACGGCGGGTCAGCTCCGGGCCTGACACTTTGTAGTTTACGCTTGATGCCTTAATTAGGGTAATTTAATGGTAATGGCTATGGGGCAACTAGTCCTTCTGTATGACCCTGATTTTATGAAAATCGGTTGAGCCATCTCTGAGAAACATTCGAGTGAGATTAAATAGTCTCCAGAACACGTTTCTCCCCATAACTTTTTAACCAGGTGTCCAATTTTCATTAAATTCGAAAGTTAAAAGTTTTTTAGGTAGCCCGTTCATTTAAAACCAATTTTGTTGAAATCAGTTGTGAAGTTTCTGCGATAATGAACTTTCGTGATTTTCATATTTTCATAAATAACATTCGAACTGAAAATTCGATTACAATTAAATTTAGTAGGGTTTTATGGGGCAACTAGACCTCTTATTTCTAGAGAAACATTTCAAAAGGTCCTATCTGCTTTGATAGATTGTTTGATCGATCACTTTCGTTCAGTCCCCACATTTTATTTAACACCATTTATGACACGTTCTTTGCACAAGCTGATAGCGGAGGGATCACACCAGCCTTCTGAACGGAAACCAACGGAACCGCTTGGGAAAGTTACTAAAGCTGAACCATTACCAAAATGAAAAGACGCTCTGGAAAAACAATTAAAGCAGATAGGACATTTTTAAATGTTTATCTAGATTTGAGAATAATTTTGTGAAAATCGGTCCAGCCATCTCTGAGAAAAACGAGTGATATTGAAAAGTTGCACATACATACACACACACACACACACACACACACACACAAACACACACACGCAATGATTGCTGTACCTTTCTAAAGGCAAAAATCCCTTCCGTGGAATATGCATAGGCATACTCGGTCTCTTACAAAACAAAGACTACATTTTAACATTGATTTCTTATTATAGGTTTCGTGCGGCATTGGCACAACTTTAAATCTTTAGTTCCAAGAGAAACGGGATTGAAAAATTAGCGTTTAAAATTACCTTTATCACATCCACGAAAACAATGAGCAGGTTGAAATCTCTTTTTTACCATCTATGGAGAACGTTTTTTCATTTGAATTCCAGAGACATCAGATTATAACTCAGGTTCTTTATGAATTTTGAAACAAATCTTTGTGAAACAAAAAAATAACCGTATTTTGTATCGCTTGACATCGAAATCTTTAAATGGAAAAAAATTTGTGTTGCACGAAACCGACGACATCCCTAACTGACTGTAAGGACGTGGCCGGCGCCGTTATAGGTCTATGAAAAATCAGGTCATCGAATGATGTACAGTAAGAAAGAATTACCACTCGCAGTCGTTCCTTTCAGTTTTTCAGACCCATCATGTAGTAACAACCATTATTATGTAGAGTCAGAACTAAACTAAACCAAGCTATAAAACTAAATACTTTTAGTTGCATTTGAAATCATTAAATCTCATTTCACGCATGTTCTTCATTCGGCTTTCGGAACTTTATCAATTCTACACGCGGATTTCTGAATTTAGATTTTTTACGTTGATTCCAGAGTTTACAAGAGATCCAATATTATTTTGCATGTATTTAGGGAACCAGAAAATGATTTTTCGCTAAGAATATTTTTTCGAGAAATTATAGTAAGTTTAAATTAAAAGATTACATTTTGTTCACATTCAAAGGCAGATATTCAAGTTGCCTAGAATATCGCTAATAATAAATACTTGTATACATATATATAGATGTTCATTTTGAACCGGCGACTTGAGCGCTCTTAGTTGCGTTTAAAAGTTTTTGTTTTTTCGAGTACATGATCTATGTTTTCTAACCGTTTTCCAACGGAAAGGTTACACCACAGGCGCTTATCACGTAGTTTTCGCATTATTTCTATGCAGATTTGAAAATTGATTTTTGCCCAATTGTTTCACGTGGATTTCAGAATTTGAGTTATTTATGCCGGATATCACTTGATATCGCCAGATGATATCGGATATCGTTTCGAGTGTTCACACTACAGGGAGCTGATATGAATTGACATTTGCTTTGGTAATTGAAGAGAGAAGAAAACAAAAACAGGTCAAAGCTAAAACAAGACATCAAGAGCAATGGGATTAGGATAGAGATGTCAGCTAGTTACCTTGCACCAACGCAATTTCTCACATGCAATTGTCTTTTTTCTCGCATGCAACGCAAATTGCGAAATTTGTAGGGTTACGTCAAATGTCTGTTGGCCGTGTTGCCAACTGTTGGAAATGTGGTTATTATTGGTTTCCGAACATGATATCCACACGCAAAAGTTGAAGTCTTGTACAATCATTGTGTCTTCCCGATTCGCACAAATGTTGCACAGAAATCGCACAATAAATGTGTGAAACGCATAACGCAACAGTTGTACTGCGAATACATTGACATAAAATGAAATCAGAATATGTATCATACACCGACACTTTATTTCTCACGTCGAGTGTATTAGTGACTGCACGCGCTTTTTTCTCAAGCGACGAGCGAAATTTCCTCTCGCTTGTAGAATTTCCATGTATGTGCGACAAGACTATGCGACGCGAAAGGCGATATCTCGTTGCTTCACGAAATGAGCGAGACATCCGTGCTGTACATACTTGATACCAGTGTTGTTAGTCTCTCACTCATACTGTCGGTGCGTTCTTGCTGCTATTCAGAGGAATGCATGAAGAAGAAAACGTATCTCGAAAGCGTGTGTGCAAAAGACTTGAAAAGCGTAGCATATGTCTCGTCCTCAAGCAGAAAGGAGGAGAAAGGTTTTGCTTCTCGCTCGCTTTGCAATGCTGCTTGATACCAGTTGAAACTGTTTGGGTGTAGTAGTTTGGAGCTGCCAAATACATTCAAGAAACGCTAGAGCATTAATTGCGTTATGCCCAACACGCAATCATTGTACTGGTTCCGAATTACATCAACAATTGCGCTAAGAACGCACAATTATGTACTGGTTTCGCACCATCCAACTTTTGCGTGCATGATAATATGTAGCCGAGGTGATATCCGTTGACAGCTCGATTGTATGGGATATCAGGTAATATGGATGGTGATATGGCCTCGATAGCACGAATCGCCTGATATCAGGTGATATGCGGTGTAGTATGAACGGGGAATTACGTTTGATTTTTCATTTTCAAACTGTTCAAATGTCAAGGAATTTGGGAATATGACTTAGAGTCAAAGGCGGTGAGAGCTATTTTTACGCCCGTGAACACTTGCTCCAGCGGCGAAAAAGGACGGGTTTCCTTCATCGCATCTTGACAGGTCATAAAAAATGGATTCATTACGATAACAGAAAAAAGACAGTCATGGGGATTGCCTGGTCCTACTTCTACCTTGTCGGCTCGGCCGAATGTATACGCTGCGATGGTTATGCTGTGTATTTGATGAACCCAGGGTGGTGTTATTTATTATGAGCTATTGAAACTGAATCGCATCAATTGAAGTCGATACCGTTCGATTTCCACTGGGGAATTCTATCGACTTCAATTGATGCTATCAAGCCTAGTACTGTGCGATAAACGGACCTAATACGAGCAGGGACACGAAAACGTGATTTTACTGCATGACAACGCTCAACCTTATACTGCAAGAGTCCTTCATAGAAACGCTCGAATGAAAAGTCTTACCTCACCTTCAGCTTGAAAAAACGAATACTTTCATTGTAGAGGATCACAAACCGGAGAAAACCTAACTGTGATTTGTGATACATTTTCCAGAAGGCATTTTAAGCACGGAATGGCCATTGAGTTCACCGGACCTGGGACATTGCAATCTGGCGGCAACCTGGGATAAAATAACATAAGAGCACCTACGGTTCTCGCGCGATGCGTTTCTCGATCGTCTGCGGCGAGTGATTAAACATTTAAACAAGTAGATCTTGACCAGAGCATTTTCAAAAAGTAATGTGTTTTCAGGTGGAATTGAGTAAACTTGAAGTAAAATGTTTTGGTTTTGACTAATTTATCTTTTTGTTTCCATGTAACACTTCAATTGTCGGACCCTTTAGATAGAAGAGTTATAGGTCAATCAATTAAGCAGAGAATCGATTTACTCGTCAGAGGCATTTGACCGCTTTTAATGAAAGGTATATTTTCGGCAATGAACATGATTGAATGTGATCAATGCGTATATAACTTTGGAACTAAAATTTTTAATCGAATAACTAGTCGATGGAATTATTCAAATTCAACTGATAAAGGTTTTACTGTTGTCGAGCAAACTAGGTGGATTGACGGATTTTTCTATACAGAAAACATATTATATTGTGAACATTCCAATTTTTGATTCGTTCTTATTCAAAGCACCTAAGTATGTTAGGTATTCGTTAGAAATTTAGGCTGCAAAAAAACTTTTGAAAAACTCTGCCATGAAAATTGGCTTCAAGCCATTTGCTTTACATAATCATTCAAATGCGATTAACCCATTCCCCGCGGGTAATGCCATATGGCATCACCTGACATATAAACTTTGATACCGTAAACTGGGGTGACATCGATCACTTTTTTGATTGTATCTCAAAAATTTTCAGAATATACTGTAAACAATATGATTCGATATTTTTAAAATAAGTACTGGCATGCATTGAAAAAGATTCAGTCACTACTTCAAAAGTTTAGCAACATTTTTGCTGTTTTTGAATATGCTCTAAAAATTTTACACCAATCATCATTCCGGGGTGACTTTGATCACTTTATTGTTTTGATGAATTTGGTGTAACACTTTGCTAATTTCACTAAATTGAACAGCCTTAAACGGCTTGAACGAGTTTATAAATATAGAAAGCAATTAGGGGGCCATTCACATTCTACGTGAATAGTTTATTATGGCGAATGTACGAGATTCATACAAAATTTTTAGAATATATATGAATGAATATCCACTGAGAGAGAAGGTGGTCTAAAATCATCAGAAACTAGTCCCCGAGGAATATGACTTATGAAATTGGCTAAATTTGCATGTTACTTCACGTCTTGGGTTTTTGTTAAGAAGAAATATGTAATACGCTGTGGAGAATATTGGGACCCAACATTGCCTTTGAGGAAAAACTTGCAAAAATAACAATAAAATGTATTGTTATAATATTTGTTCATCTTAAGAACTAATCTGGGAACAAAATAAAAAAACTTTACGTATTGCAACTTGTTGTTTCGAATCTGCTTGAACCGATTGTTTTCATGCAACAAAAATCGCCAAAAATACACTTTATTTTCAATTAATATTTTAGCATGAAAAACACTCTTTAAATAGCAGGATATGCATAAATAGTAGCAATGCGAACATATATCCACGCATTCAATGAAGATTACGACAAATCCCAAGCACTACGATCGCTTTTTTACCACATTTTCAAAAAAGAGGTACAGTGATCAAAGTTACCCTGGTGATCAAAGTCACCCCAGTTTACGGTAACTATTTAACAACTATACTTGGAATTTCCAACGATAAGGTAGGTGTAATATTCTAAGCAGTAAGAGAACAGATTGATCTTCAACATGCAATATAGTTTGTACCAAGTCTTATATATAATTTCTGATAACCCGAAAATTTCTGGAACATAATGTGTTTCAATTTTACATTTTGGCTAGTTACGATTGAGAGTTCTTTTTCATGATACCGTTTGATATAAATTTTTACATCCGTTATAATGGAGATCAACGCCGACACACATGTACTGTCGAAAATTTAAAAACGTAGAAGCTAAGGAGCAGTTCGATTTCATTATATTCTGGCCAAATTACGATGTAATGCGACAGTTTGTGTTGCAATAAAAAAAGCGAGCACCCCTATCAGCAGAAAGCATCTTTCTGCCCGTTTACTGCTAATGCCCTTTTTCTCTTCAGAGTGATGGCACATAATGGATTTGAGTGCATCGGCTGCGTACACTCCTTGACGTTTCGGTGATGATTCGAGCGTGAAAATGAATGTTTTCATAGTTATTAATGTGTGGCCCCCATCTCACGACCCCGGAACGCCACCAGCAAACCAGGCCGAGCTTACACTTGGTCCTAGACTCATTAATTTTTGTGTGTTTCCCTCAAACATCAAGACTGCGCGCTGCGTGTCTTTGTTTGTCCCCTCGCTCGAGTTGATGACCCTGATGTGCGGTTTGGTTGCTGTTTGCTGCTGCTGCTGACGATAATGATGCCGATGATGACACGCGCATTATTGACGAATGCTGGCCACCACACAGATCGAGTCCGACGTGCGTGACAGTGATGTGTCCACGATGACACTCATAAATTTCGCGAAACGTGTCCAGCACGACGATGATGATGATTATGATGATGAGTCCGCTGGAATACCACCTACAATCCACAACGGGCCACCGGCGGGGCTCACGCAGACCTATCACAAGAGGCAGAACAACATACACCAAACACCGCACCGCATCGCTGCGGTTTCGCAATGTTCCGCATGTTGACGTCCCGTTGGAGGTTGTGGCACATCCTTGTGGTCGTGTAGGTGCGCCTGTCCTCAACGGTTCTGCTGCTGGTGTGTTCGCTGGGACGATTGCAGCAGCTTGCATGCAATGCAATGTCACAGTTGCACGGGAGAGGCAATTATACCCAGTGGTTGGTAGGCCCACATACATACACACACACACGAAAATGATTTACGACTTGGATGTTTTTCGCCATTCTCCAGAGTTAGATATGGGCCAACCTTTGTTCAGGATCATCAGATCAGATGGATTTTCATTTTCCAGTTTGACAGATGTTTATGATAGACCGGCGGGCGTGTAAGAAAGCGATGTGGCGGGACCAACAGTAACGTAATTATTCAGGTGTTTTCAATTCAGTTTCGAGATTTCGTGAGCTGGGACCAATCAACTCGAATCGCGTTGAAGTAATCAGGCGATAAAAGATGTAAGGAATTACAAACGTTCTTATTCGTACTGTGTTTCCTGTGGTGCCCAAATTATTTCGGCTAGTATAAAGTTGATGTGATAGCAATGAGTTTGAAAGTTTGCTTCTGAATGAGGAATGAATTTTAAAAGTACATACAAAAGCCAAACATTGTAAAATTTAATGAAACTCTGGAAAGAGGAAAATAATAAATGAGTAAACAATTTTTACGAATTTATAAGTTACCAGACGATTCCAGACTCAAAGCAAAAACGACAATGTTCGGACAGAACAACTGACGAGTTGCCATCGGAGGAATTTAATTACTTCCGATAGTCCGAAAACGGTCGCCCTCCTCACAATTTCTATCGCGAAGCCTTGTCCAAGGTCGATATTTGCGTTGGACGTCTGCTGTGGGCGTGGGATGTTTTCCATCCTGATGGCATCCTGATTATGTGAAACAAATTAATCGATACATTTTTCCTCCACCTCCAGCCACTCTGGTATTGATTACAATGGCATGGGGAGACGCCAACGTTTTGTTAGGCGCTACTTGTTGCGCATCATCCTGCTTCATTTTTTTCATCGAACATATTGTTCCAGTTATTCAATGAAAGCTATTCACCATCCATCATAATCAACATCTTCCACGTACTGGGAAGTACCGAGAAAAAAAGAGCCATCATTTTCTAATTGCAACAGTATGGTACATATCTGGTCCGAGAACAACAAGTGCCATTGAGTGCGTTACGATGCGATAGCTTCCCATGTTGCAGATTACAATCATCGTCGCTCCAGAAAGCATATTCACACCGCTTCACGCACCCAAATAAACAGTGTATTATGACAGCGAGCGGTACAGGAAGAGAGACAGGGACTGGAGAAACTGACAAAGAGCCGCCTTTTGCGCATATGTACCGCAACATTCAGCAAGCAAGCAAATGTAGTGTATGCGAAGCATACAAAGCGGTTGGGCCATTATTTTCCCATTTACGTACCAAGCAATCATGCCGACCCGAGAAAACATTGATGCCAGAAGGATAATAAAATTCGTTTCAGATTATCAGAGTACCGAGTCTCATGTTCCACATGTAATAATTGATAGTAATTTAGTATTTAAAACAACTCATCCACTCGTCAAAACATCAACTGTGTTGTTGCTTGTTTGATCTCGCGTTCGGTTCGAATTGCAGACATTCATCCCGTCTGCGTGGAACAGCGGACAACGTTCTGTTCATGTGTGTTTGCGGGGGGTGGGTGTCTTCGTCATTCAATATCAACTACTCGTTCTTATCTTGATTTCTTGCTCGTTTCATCTGACAAGGTTTTGCGCCCTCCGGAAAGGATACACATTGGATCGAAGCGTAAGCAGTGTAGGAATGTGTCCGATGTTCCGTCGGATTCTCTCGGTTACCATGGCAATTCCAAACCCCGCAGAGTTCGGTCAGTTGATCGGGTTCTCTGCTAAATCCATTTCGCTCTGTCCCTATGCCCTACGCCCGTCATCCTCATACACGGCTTATGGTGTTTGACTGAAGAATTGATCCTAAGAAAACAATATCATACTAAAGGGAGAACACACCAACTGAAGATGTAATATGAGACTGTGTAATGAAAATAAGTGTCGTATAACGGGCAGATTTGGTCCTTTTAGTGTTTGCCGGTCTCCGTAGAAGGATGGTATTGAAAATTTTGTCTATGCTTGATGTAGGATGAACAAAAAAAAATATGCTTATGTTGATGACAGTACAAATGGTGCTGCGTTCTGGTTGGAAATTTGATCCCCGACCGAGTGGGAGGAGATGGTCACAGTAGTGGAAGCACATTGGTTCACATTGCTTTGTCATTAGGATAACCTAATTGGTTTGGTCGATTCCTTAATTTTCTAAGCGGCCCGAAATAGTTTTACTGCCTCTTTGACAGAAGACACATTATCGTCTCGTTCGCGCGGTAGGGGTGAATTTGAGTTATTTTATTGATCCTGATTTTCGTGTGAGACGAAACTTCTACTGTGCAGGAATTTTGTTGGTTGGTTTGAAAATCGATGATGTTTCTCGATTTTAAGATACTTCCAGTTTTTTTCAAGTTGAATAGTTGAAATTCTCAAGTTTAACCCTCTTATTGCTAGTTTTATCCAAATTTGTCTTTTATCAACTGAAAGTTGCGTGTGTGTTTATTTTCTAACATTTCCTCACACAGCAAGAGAAAGAGAGAGAGAGAGTTTCAATGAAAACATTAAAAACAATGTAGAAAAAGCGGAACAATCATAAATCCAGTTCATCTGTCTAAAAAAAATTCTTTACAAAAAAGGCATTCTTACTAAACTGATAAATACTCAGGTCTAGTTGAACATCTCCGGCGTTGTTCATTTATCCATATAAGAATCTGGCATCGATTTTGGTTGGTGATTCACCATTTTAAGCTGTTTCGTAAGTTGGATTTGAAAATTGTTACTGGAGTTGATTCCCACTTTCTGAGAAGCATCCTGGTTCCGAAAATATCCATGTGTTGACAATCTTGAGCTGTTCTCCAATATTTGAAGGTGCCATTCTGAGTTTCAAAATGGTCTTTGTAGTTATTCTCCGGTTTCTACCCATCATCACCATACATTCGCTGGGCAGAGCGGTTTACCAACCGAACTTTCCAAGGTCAGGAGCAAGCTGCTGTATAGTGCAATTCACTCGGTTTTCCTAAGGGTAAGGTCTGAGTAAAAACTGCTTATGGACTTGTTAAAATAACTCATATGCCCTAGTTATGGGAAAATTATGAAAGGAAGCCTTTGTCGATGAACACCAGTGTGGTTTTAGAGCGGGACAATCTACAACACAGAAACACAACTTTCATCTATTTATAAACTTCAAGGTGGCGTACGATTCAGTGAAACGCTACGAGCTGTGGCTGATTATGCTTGAACATGGTTTCCAATCAAAACTGATTGAGCTGATTCGTGCAAATCTAGACGGGTTTACATTTTTACATTAAGGAGAGCGGCCGAAATTTCGAACGGTAGAAAGTACGGTGAAATCTTTATTGCAGTAGTGAACAAGAATGGAACTTTGATCCACACGAAAATCCAGCATGGAGAGTAACCAGGGAGAGTCGATTTTTCCACTGTGCAACTTCAGAATAAACATCGTCTGTTGAATTTTATGCCTTTTTGAAAGTCTGCATCGGTTTTCGTATTCAGGAAGAATTAGAGGATTTCGCCAAGGAAGTTTACGTAAGACCAGCCGGATAAATCTTTGCTGAACGCCATCAATCCTAACGATCCAGCACGTATATACAGGATTCCAGACAATACAAGCGGTCTCAAAATTGGTCTTGGCAATTATCGAGGTTTTGAATGATAGTATTGGATCCAGCACGCCCAAGTCATTCATTTTCTCAACTGAAGTCCTGCTAATGCAATATCAAGTAAAATCGGTTTTTCTGTGCAATGGAACGTCATCACGGTGCATTTTGGTACGCTAACGATTTGTTTGTTGCGAGAGCACCAGTCCCTAAACAGATTCAGCTTGTTTTGCAAACAGTGGCATTCTACAAATGAACGAATTACCAAATAACTTCGTTGAAAAATAGCGTGAACAACAGCGGACCTAAGTTGCTGCCTTGGAGAACTCCGGTTCAATTGCAGAAATTCTAGGATAGATAAGAGACAATTTAAACACGGAATTCACGACCACTAAGGTAAGATATAATCCACGATACCAGCCTCGAAGAAGATCTAAGACGAGAAAGTTTGGTCAAAGTATATTGTGATCGATTTTATTAAAAGCCGTCCTCAAATCCGTGTGGATGACATCAACATAGACAGATACCGCAACCTACAGATTCGCATGAAATTTGCACTCTAAAAGACGCTGATCCTTCAAGTGTACTGTGTTCAAAATTGGTAAACAGCGACTTCTGCCTTTATCCTAGCTCAATGATGTCTTCGGAACAATTTTTTCACACGAATTTCAAAATGTAAAAAATTTTTGGAACTTTCTATAACAGAAATAACTAACTAAAACTAAGCTAACTATCTAACTTTTTGTGTTGAAAGATAGAGCAATAATTTATTCTTAAAAGTTTAAGAAAATGTAAAAACATGAAACTTTGCCGAACATATGAAATTCCTATCTTCATTGATTTCAGAGTTATTAGTTTAAGTTATAGTTTTAGTTATAGTTTTATTACTCAACTGTTGTTAGTTGATTTTCACAAGAGAACATTGTTGAAAGAGGAAAACTTTCAGTGCTTGACAAAACCATGTAATTTTGGATTGTCCATTAATTTCTAGAACATTTCATACCTTCAAAACGAGAACAAAACAAGCAATTTATGATAATCTTCAAGAAACCGTAAACCAATATATGGGTCATTCCATACGAGGTGTACATCCAACTTGGACACGACCATCACAGATTTTGTTCAAAGTTGGGAAAATTATTCATCTACTGTCTCTTTGGAAAAATACCAATTTTGGTGTCGATTGGAATACCACCCGCTATCCAGGACCCCCCCTATTATTGCAAAGTGGCGCAATTTTTGTCAAAAATCTCTTTTTTTTTCTTACAATTCATAGACGTAAGATGTCCGAGAAATACTGATAGATGATTTTTGAAGAAAATGAATCAAGGAATTCCGAAAAAATATAAGTTTTGACCGGAAGTGTTGCCAGATAAATTAATTTTGTATTTGAAAACTAAATTTACATTTTTCGGCAAATGCAGCCATTTTCATTTCAAATTTTATAGTTTCATCGTGTTCCTTGGAAAATTTCACTTAAGAAACAACTATCATCCCGAGGTAATATGAGCCAATCTCGAGATATAACATTTTTACGAAAAAGTTGTAAATTTCGTAATTATTTTATTTTATAATTTATAGACGTAAGACACCCGAAAAATAATGATAGGTGAATTTTGAGGAAAATAAACCAAGGAATCCAGAAAAAATATTGTTTTTGTCCGGAAGTGTTGCCAGATACATTATTTTTGTTTTTTAATATTAAATTTTGCATTCTTCGGCCAATGCAGCTAATTTTATTTAAAATTTGATGGTTTCATCGTGTTTCACAGAAAATTTTACGTAAGAAGCACTTACCACTCCGTGATAATATGAGCCAATGTTGAGATATAACAGAGATATATTTACGAAAAATTAATTACGAAATTCAGAACTATTTCCGTACAACTTTTTTCGTAAAAATGTTATATCTTGGTTGGCTCATATTACCTCAGAATGATAGTTGTTTCTTATATGAAATTTTCCAAGGAACACGATAAAATCATCAAATTTAAGATAAAAATGGCTGCATTTGCCGAAAAATGTAAATTTAGTTTTCAAATTTAAAAAAAATCATCTTGCAACACTTCCGGTAAAAAATTATATTTTTTTTGGATTTCTTGGTTCATTTTCTTCAAAAATCATCTATCAGTATTTATCGGACATCTTACGTGTATGAATTGTAAGAAAAAGAAAAAAGAGATTTTGAACAAAAAATGCGTGACTTTGCAATAAACAGGGGGGTCCCACAGAGCGGGGTTATTCCAATTGACACCAAATTTGAGATTTTTCCAAAGTGACAGTAGATGATTAATTCTCCCAACTTTGAGCAAAATCTGTGATGGTTGTGTCCAAGTTAGTGATTTTTCGTGATCACTTCGTATGGAATGACCCGTATTTAATTTGTTCTCGAAATGACAATTCGTCGTTTGATTTAATATAGGGATCGCATGTCTGTGCGATCCCCGACAGTTCAAATAAGGCACTCTTCTGATAACATAGTGGAAAACTGTTTTGAAGCTGAAAATTTAACAACCAACAGGCTTTGATTGTCAGTATCCCAGAAGCCTTTGTGTGTAGCCAGAATACGGCAGTGTTTTTACTGGAGGAAATGCTGGACAAGGCACCTACCACAGATGCTGCCGCTACCGCATAAATGATACTTTTCACTAGCGGAAGAAATAGTACCGTTGCACTCACCACTGACAATGCTACTACCACTACCACTGCTGGTACTAGCTGCTACTTAGTTAGGACCGTCCTAGTGGCCATGCACGAGTAAACTGATTAGTTTGAGTAAAAGCAGGCTCGTATATAACCCAAAGAGTGCATTTCCGCTTAACTATGTATAATATTTTGTCGATCGTGTTAGGGAAAACGAGCATTCAACGACCAATCAGATCATTTGAAATCTGCATTTCAACAAGGCTTGACAACTTGTAATAGTACAATAGTTCGAAAAATCAAATTACAATTCTCTGCATTAGGACGAATGCGTGGATAATTTACCAATCGATTGCTGTGAGAACGAAGAAATCCGCTGAAATTTAGGTGACTTATAATCATTTAAAATGGGACCTGTTTCGTCCCCTTTTAGGATTTTCATTTTACTTTCCTATGCAGCCGAATTTTACGAGAGCCGTAATTCTACGTCAAAATAAATCATTTTACAAGCAAGGTATAGATTTTTGTTGTTACAAGTGAATTAAGAAACCAATAGGATGGCTGGCGAGGCCGTTATTCAAAATTTAAATTACTTCCGGAATAGAGCAAAAAGGTTGTACAATGTTGGACATAACTTGAAACAAATATCAGCAGGGCCGGCGTTTCATGTGGGTAGTATGGTATCAGAAAATATTCATGTGGGTACTTACCCTCCATGTCCATGATTTTTTTTTATTTTCAAACAAATTTGTATGAAATAACATCAGATCTCGATATTTCATGCATTTCTAAAAGATTTGCTTTCAAAAAAAAATTCAATTCCAGAAACTTCAAGAACTACTCTTGTGCATTTTAGGTTGGTCGAAAATGTACGACTTTCACGACTGTAAGTGAAACCTCATCCGAAGTCCGAAGACAAAATTGTTGAGTCCTAACGTTTGCATTAAATAAATGCTCTAAAAATGCCGATGTATCATGGGTTTACCTTTACACGCACAGACGAAACTACCCATGAAGCATCAATCATAGTAACCCATGAGTCAGCAGAAAAAAATTGGCACGAACTCTAGCCGTAATGGTGAAAACAGTGAAGGTACTCCGTTGAGGAGCGTGCGCGATCAAAGAACCCGCCGCGTCGAAAACGGACATCGTACGGAAAAGGGACACCGGTTATGCTTGTTCCGGTATCTACAACATCTTGGCACTGTTGGACTACAATCAGAGCATCGAAAGAAAGACCGGTTCCGTACGGCCGACGACCCTGAGCGACGAGAAACTCCAAAGAATGCTGAGAGGAAGACAGAGGGAAAAGTGGCTACATTAGTGATGGGAAAGTAATCGATAATTATCGTTATTATCGATAATTGTTTCATATCGATAGTATCGTTAAATTTTAGCGCTAACGATAATTATCGATAAGTCGCAGGTGGCAGTTCAGGTGGCACAAAGTATGCGAATTATTTCTTGCACTTGCTAAATATCGTATAGTAGTTATCCAAAACAGCCAATCATTGTTCCCAATTCTCTACTAGCAGAATAGGCTTCGGTAAAATTCACAAGTGAACAAATATTATCCTTGCTTTTGCAACCTCTCACCCACCGTAATCATTATCGATAATTTATCGATAATATCGATAAAAGCTTGGGAACCATCGATGTTATCGTTAACGATTTTGCTCGATATTTCCCATCACTAGGCTACATCGCTGCGTACGCTTGATCGGGAGGTCGGTGCAACTGGCCAAACAGTAGAAAAGTACCTGGCGAACATGAACATCAGAAAGCAGCAGTCGACACTGGTCTCGGAGCTGCTGGCAATGGCGCAGTGTCAGCGGTTGAATTAGATGGTCGAGTCGATTTCTCCGGCAAATCGTGACGTTATGGTAGTGGTGGACGCCGAGACCTATTTCAACCTGTATGGCAACGACTGGCAGGGCACTCCGTATTTTACTTCACCCACAAAGGAAATGAGCTCTGAGATGAAATTCATTTCACACACCAAGTTCCCGACGAAGGTACAGCTGTTGCTGACAATCAAGCTCCATACTGGTCGTGATCGGGGAAGTTTATAGTACGAAGTGCCTGCCGGAAGTTGCGTCGTTCATTGAAAAATACCATAGGGGCGAGTACGCGATGCTCTGGCCGGATCTGTAGTCAACCCACTAATCAATGCAAACGTTGGAGGGGTGAAGCGGCTGAAAATCGATGCGGTACCCAAGTCGGCCAACACACCTAACGTTCCCCAGCTGCGTCCCATTCAGAGTTTCTAAGCAAACCAGAAGCGTAAGACTAACTCCAACAATTTTGACGCGAAAATTGAGGATGAATTGATAAATAAAACGAAAAAAGAATTGCCTATTTTGCCTACACGCATGTTTTAGTCCACCATGGCGAATGTTTCGGTAAACTCCCGGAAAGCCACTCGCAAGGGCGTGGAATTGCCTTTGCAAGTGAGCCTATATAATTACCTTCCATGGGAAATTCATTAAAATAAATTATCTGTCTTGGGTTTTTTTCTATCACCATCCGAGAAAAGTCCATGTTTTAATGCAAACATTGCTACTGAGCGAAATTCGAAAATCTAATTTCTCTGCTACATTCCATTGCCACCCCATTGTTGATGTACTGTCGATTTTTCTTAAAAATAGTTCAGGTATCAGTGGGTCGCACTTACACCCCCCCCCCCGGCTACGCCTTCGTCACCCATGAACCTTCCCTATTCCTTACTACCCACTCGGGAGAATAAGGTGACGCCGTCCATGAATATCAATGCCATTTTCCAACATATCAACACAAGTCAATGCAAACAAAGTAATCGTACTGCAGATTCAAATTTGATTCAATTTTTAGGCAACCTTGAACTGCTTTTTTTATAAACTTATTGAAGGAACTTTGTTCAACTAAAAATATCTACTTGAAGCTTGCTCTCGGAGCTTAGATTAAAGAACAAGATAAAATAATTCAAACATTTGTTGTCATTTGTCGTTAATTTTTCTAAAAAAAATTATAATTATATATTTTTTGAATAATATATTTGAAAGAACGATTATTAGAAAAGATTTTACGCAAAATTTTCATATTGCTCATATATATATGGGTCTATCCATACGAAGTCATTACGTAAAAGCATTCGGTTCGAAGTTAGGAGAATAATTCATCAAGGTTCATTTTGAAAAAATCCCAATTTTGGTATAAATTGGAACACTCTCGAAAAAAACGGCAGCATTCGTCGAAAATGTAAATTTAGTTTTCGAATGCAAAAATAATATATCTGGCAACACTTCTAGTCAAAAATTATATTTTTTTCTGGATTCCTTGGTTTATTTTCTTTGAAAATAATCTTTCAGTATTTTTCAAACATCTTACGTTCATGAATTGTAAGAAAAAGGAAATAGAGATTTCAAACAGAGAATTCGCAACAAACAGCAAACCACAGAACGCAGAGTTCTCCAATCCAATCGACACCAAAATTGGGATTTTTCCAAAGGGAACATATATGAATAATTTTCCTAACTTTGAGCTTGATTTAGTATGGACGCCCCATGTATATGGTATATAGTTTTAAAATATGCAATAACTTCTGATTGGTTGCATCTAAGCAAAAAGAATTTCTGTGCAAGATTATTGAAAATAATTTAGCTATTTTAGCTCTGTTCAGTCTGTGGATTTCATAACTTATTATAACCTTTGACTCTGTGCGATCTTTTACTTGTTGGATTTCTTCGACTCTGTGGAATTTTTGACTCTGTGGAATATTCAACTCTTTAAAATCTTTAATTCTGTGGAATCTTCAACTTGTTACAATAATTGACTTTATGGAATATTTGGCTCGTTGTTATCTTTGACTCTGTGGAATCTTTGCTCTGTGGAATCTTAAACTTATTAGAAACTTCGGCTATGTGTAATCTTTGACTCGATACTAATTAAATTAGTCCTAAACTCAAATTTTATTAAAGTAAGTCCTCCGCTTCGTTCCAGTTAGGTTTGCAGTTGTGAAACGGCCTTCACACGCAAAAGTTCAAGCTTTAATCAATCAATGCGTGTGCTACAGAAGTGGTCTTTTAATGCAAAAAATTACAATATTTTGATCAAATTTCTTATTTCATCCAGATACCTAAAACAACTGATAAAAATTATTCTGCATGACAAATACATTTCACTGTAAATTACATCAGTGTCACATCTATATACTGTTTATAAACGCATATTAGTTACAAGGTTATTCATAATTTTTATATTTCTCAGATAATGTAGGTTCATAACGCTTACGAACAAAAAAATCGATTTGGTTTCAGAGTCAACGGATGTGTGTTGAAAAATAAAGAATGAATCCAAAAATTTCTGCCGTTTTAATTTATACAATTCTTTCACAACACCCACCTTCAAGAACCTACACTTCCTAGATCTCTCTAGAGCTTCCGTGAACCGATTTCCATCAACACTCGATATTTCATGGCGCTTCTAAGCTTCTCACGCTCTCCCCTGGATTGCCAACGTATCTGCGGCCCATTCCCGGACAAGTGCCCCCGCTACACTTAATCTCGAGAGTGTTACAAATCACCGAACAAATTGTTTCGTTGTCTTCGCCGTCGTCGTCGTCAGACCAAATAAAGAGTCTCCATGTAGCGCGTCAGGTTAACCCGGTAGTCTAGCAGTGACACGCGATAAGAAAGTTCTCCGTTTTATCGTGTGCTCGTAAAATCACTTCATTATTTGGAAAAGCTGAATGGCAAAAGGTGTCCCCTTTAACATTCCATTCAACATTACAACCGGAAGAGTATCATACCAACGGTATCCTTTCCCACTTAAAAGGTTTAACCTGCGCTCGCTAGCTTGCTAATGAAATTTCTTTAATTACTTTTTAATCCTTTTGAAGACAATTTCGCCAGAATGTTTTGCCTTTCAGCGAGTAACATTTGAATATCTGACACCTTCCTGACGTGGGACCGAGATATCAACTGAAGGTGGGATTGTCTGAGCTGTTCATTAAAGGATCCCGAATAGGCTGGAATTTTGATCGAATTCAATTACATACTGTGCATGTTGTAAAGTAAAACGACGTGGGCCGGTGTTTGTGCTCGTGCCAGAATGAAGCCGTGTCGAACATGAGTCGCAATGGTGAGCAATTAAAGTTCAAAGGATTTGTAATGACGGTGCTGTTGGGAAGCCCGAGCGGTGCGAACATTAAAGAGGTTTCAGTTTCAAATTTTCGCTGTCAAAGCATTCCATAAATCATGCGTCTTTAATAAAATATTTGCTCAGATTAATTCCGGAGGACAAATGCTGTTTAACGATAACACGGAGTGATGCTATATTGTTTTATCCATAATCAATAATCTATCCACAAAAAAGTTACTATGGGTATTCATGTCGAGCTCGTAAACAAATACCCAGCCGTATAAATACTCACCTCCATTGACGAGTAATGGAAGATACACAGTTTACGGCTGCTTATTCGTATACGAGCTCGATGTGAAGACCCCTACTATATAAATTGAGTAACGAAATTCACTATGCCGTAAAATCAGTATTGTGTAATTAAATAGGTTAATCGTCTTATGATATAAACCACGTTGTGAAGCCATTCTACCCATCAAACGGAAATGTATAGCGGTACAGCACCCAACACGCATCAAACAAAAATTTCATGAAGTACATAAAATATTTTATGATACGCTACAGTGCAGTTCGTATCTTCATTTGTTGATAGAAAAGATAAATGGAGTTTTCGAATTCATACATATGCCGTTCGAGCGGATTGTTCGACGGAAAATTATCATAAATCAACAGCACACTGAAAACCTCGGTCAATATTGATTGTTGCACTTAGAATTCAACGAACGCTCATTTGCATGTTTCTGCAAAGCTGCTGCTGGGAATAGGACCCCAATAATAGAAGAACGGAACGCTGCACACTGTACAGGCGAAATTCCCAAGCATAAACTTCTGCCCGCTGCTGCGGCAGATGAGAGTCGCGGCATGGAATAAGCTGAGCAAACTCCGTAAAACGATTCATTAATAAAACAAACAAATGCACCATATGTTGACTCGGAACGAGCCACAGAAGGCAGAGAACTCGAATGTTGGCATCAGTTGAACATTGTTGTTATACATACATCATCGCTCGCTACACAACTTTTGTCGCCGTAATCGCCGACGACATCGTCGTTGCAGCCACTGTCGGCAAATCGTCAGGAATAAAGATGTAAGCGGAGAAGAATGCAAAATAACTCGAGCCCATTCTTCGCAGTCATTCAAGCGCGAATCCTAATGGTCCAGCCGCAAGCGGTGTGACGCGCCTCGAATGTTTTGATAATATTACAATTAGTTACACTGAATAAAATTCAATCTAGCTTTATTCAAAAATAATAATTAGTAAAAAATAATTCACCACAAAACTTTACAAAAAAGTCACCCCAGTCAGGCGCCGATCCTTAAAGTTTACAACTCGTTACACCCAGTCGGTTAAAGCAAGCAGAAGGCAGTGAAAAAAGAAAGTCACTACAAAAAGTTTTGCACGGTGGCCGCCGCCGCCTCATCAGCAGCAGGAGCAAATTTTGTTCTGCAGCAGAAACCGAACTCACAACACAAACGAGTTGCACCGGTCTCCGTTGAATCAGCGCCCACAGGGGAAACTTCGTATTCTTCAATGAACTTCATACCGAGACCGCATCGGATCGATATACTTGCAGTTTTTTCGTACTGTTTGGACTTTTTCTCCTATTACTCACCGGTGCAATCGATGGCTCACGGAGAGGCACGAACGACCGGACAAAACCGCATTCGGAGAAGTCGGTGCGGGGGTAGGAGGACATGTGAAAATATATCCCGCATCATTGGGATCCGCTTTCGTGGAAAAGAGTTGTTATTTTCATCTGCAGAAAAACAGACTGCCACAGTCAGCAGATCGCACCATCCTCAGTGGTGTTGTGTTGGTGCTGCTGCGGTGCGTGTTCTACACCCAAAACAGACTCACCAGCCAGCCACTAGTCTGCCCGGCCTGGAATGGTTTGCGGTGACCGCGTGCACAGGGAAATGTTTATTTATCTTTCAACTCGGTCGTTTTCAGCTTCTCCGGTTTCAAAGTCATGCCGAGATTTTTCTCATTGCACGCATCTGCGAGATTTTTCTCATTGCACGCATCCACGGCCAAAGGCTTTGCGGTCGGTGCGGCTAGGTCAAGATCCGCTATTGGGAGCCATACAAAGTAGGTTAGGAATGCGAACTTTTCAGGGTGCTTGCATTATCCCCACCTTGAAGGTATATTTGCTAACTATGTTAACGGTTCTATTTTCCTTGTTTATGGGTGCAGTATAGGCTGTCACAAAAAATCGATGTTGAAAAATTCAAGATGCCCAGCTCTACAAAAATTCCGCAGAGATAAAGAATCCAACGACTTAAAAATTTCACAGAGTCAAGATTCCACACAATTAAAGATTCCAACGAGTCACAGATTCCACGGCTTGATTTTAAAAATTGAAACAAAAGGTGTTGAGATTGAGGTTGAGATAGCTAGACTGGATTGAGGCGAATTTGACCTTTCGCCCACAAACATTAGCATTCAGTGGACAAAAAAAGAAAATTATATTTTCTCATTACAACTCAATTGAGTTAAGTTGAATGTTCCCCAAGGCTTTCACTTAAGGTTATTTTTTATTTTTTTGACAGGGTATCGTTATGTCTTTGATTCAGAATAATCTGTAGATTTTAGTATTGAGCTAATACTGCTTTGAGAATTAAAAATCAATGATGGCCCTAAAAGTTTTAGAGAAAAAATCTCTTTCCATTCATAATATTGTAAAAGTCAGCTGCGTTATCAGATTACTTGGTAGAAAACGAGGTACACCTATTAACCTTATATTGATAGGAAATCAAAATATTTTGAAATGTGATGCAATTATCGTGATGTTTCGCATTCCGCTTTCTAGGTCTTTTCACCGCCACACATAGGAGTGAATCAAGTAAAAACCTGATCAAAAGTCAAAAAAGCAAAAGTTCATTAACCATGCTTTGCATAGTCTCATTTTGTAAGGTGATGCCCACTGAATCTTTTGACAGCTCATGAGCATCCAGAAGTATTGTTGACCTTTGTTACAGCTGATTGAAATCGATAAAATTTTAGCTTTCTGTTGTTGCATTCGATGCTTCCGTATCGTTCACTTGTTTTCAAAACAGTCAAGTGCAACGTAGTGATTTATCATAAAACCAACTATGGAGATTGTCAAAGAAGGTTAGTTTATTCAATCTGTAAACTTGAAAGACTTATAAATAGTCTCAATATTGCCAGGAAACATTCCAATAAACACAAAAGTTCTGTAAATTAGATTTTTTGTATGTCATATTATATGGAGTAAGTTAAGTATCAATGAGTTTCAATGTAAACAGTCAATTGCAAATCAAAGCCTGTATGTTTCTGGTCAAACTGGTGGTTTTAGATCATCCGAACCAATCCGAACTCATGAGTTACATCATTGTGAAAATCATCGAAAAATTTCAACTTTTCAGCTTCTGGCAGTGTTGTTGCCTTAGTATCAAGAACAAACATAGCACTGCCATGTAATGGATGGGTGTTCTGAAACATTCTCAACAGGTTGCTATCGAATAAACAAAACAGTGTCAACCCCGAAACTCACTGATCTAAAAAAATAGTTATGTTTTATTCATAAAGGCTCAGTCATTTATGGTAGAAAAAAAAACTACCATTGAATCCGAGCTAAATCATCAAAAAAGTAACAAATCACTCAAAGGTGGGTTATTTCAAGAAACTTTTAGTCAAAACTATTTATTATATTATATTTTCGATCCACGATACGTTTCCGGGCCAAAAATACCTTAAAATAATTTTGATCAGGTTTGGTGTTCTAAGTGCTCCACTGTGCGCCACACTACGCTTTATACATTTTTCTCTAAGAGTACTTTCACTTCTACTATTTTTGGTTATTAGCACCAACAACTTACTGTTAGCGGTTTTGAGTCTTTGCTTGACCTCATTTTTGAAGATGAAGTTCAAAGTGTTAGGTATGATAATTACGGTCGAATTACGGCATCCCAGTTCCGGAGATAATTATTTTAAGTGGTGTTCGGCCATTTTAGGCTGTTTGTCAGAAACCGGAAGTTACCATCTTGAATTACAAAATTGCATGTACGGCCTCTAGATAGCATCCCAGTTACGAAAATATCTGTACTGTCGCGCATAGCAAGTCCATCCCATTTGCATTTTCCGCAAGCCAGGATAAACGCGATTTTACATAATATTATACCATTGCTTCTTATGAGATAGGACAATTTGTTTTGATATTTTCCCGAAGTTTTCCTGAATAAAAATGTTCAGTTTATCTATTGTTACGAAACTAAGCTCTGTTTGCTTCTGGTCGATTCGGATCTTTCTTACTGAAATGAATGGATAGACAATGAAGACTTAATGTCTGCACGCTAGATTTGATACGTGACTACTGAGAGTTATACTTCAGGTGAGCGTGTCGTTGTGCACTCGAGCGAGCAAAACAATAACAAAAAATCGTTTACAAAGTCAAACCGTTCGGTAGTACTGGGAAAGAAAGCTATTGATTGATTGCTCGGTTTGATTTAGACCTTTTGTTTGGTGAAGCACTTTCTCAAGTTAAAATATTCGGAGGAGCACCTTCCTGTTTTCTATCGAAAAACAAATTGATGCAAGAATCCAGGTTGGTTAACAAATTTTGATAACTGTAAATCAAGGTCCCGATGCGACCTGTCAGCTCTAGCGAGAACGCCCCTATCTCAACCCCCTCGAGGCGATAATTAGGATACAAGTAAGCGTAGTAAAGATGATGTCTCAACCCCGGCGGAAATCTTGGCCTTGTGTTAACCGAGCAAAGTTTCGGGAATCTTCTGTTCTTCCATAGAGGGCGGTGTATGACTGCGTCTGACTCGAAACCGACGGCTAATCTATGGAATGCAGTGTCTCGAGTCGGACTTCGTTTTCGTACAACGATTTCGGGCCGACCCCTGCACCGAGCCTCCTTAGCAAGGTCGTGTGACTACGACTTGAAACGGCGAGATAAAAACCGTTGCAGGGGTCTCCGTCCCGTAAAACCTGACAGGCCTTCCAGTACGTTCCGCGCCCCTTGTCTGGTAGGAATAGGCAGGAGAAGGATCAGATGGTGGGAATTGGTCTTAGGACCAGATTCCCTTTCCTGACTTACACCGGTCGAGGACGACAAAATTGCTACTAAGGCGCTATGGGCGGCCTACCCTACCTCAATGCTTCGGCATAGCCAACCATGGGACCACATAGGAGATAACAGGAACAAGCGGCCTAGGGTGGCAGCGCTTTCCGAACAGCTCGACGCTATCATCGAGTTCGCGGCGAAGAGGAGCAATATGTTCAGGAATCTGAAGCAGGACCTCCTCCTGCCTTGGGCTACTGTCGACGAAGCTCGAAAGGAGTACGCCGAACTTGTTGCTCGAGTTGGAGCCTCCGAAAAGGGGGCGAGCACTAGGGGGGCAAGCTTAGACTGTGTACCTCATGCCCACATTCGCCGTGATCTGCGGGGCAGATCGGTAAGCGAACGAGTCAGTCCCCGAAGGAAGCGGCCCCCGATAACATGAAGAAGCGGTTGGTGGAGCTAGCCTCGCGAGTTAGCACACCAACAGGCTCAAAGGCCAGAACATCGAACAAAGCGACGACTGCGGGAAACCCATGAGCAGAGCGGAGAAAACGCCAGGACGGAGCGGCGACAAAACGTCCACTAAATGTTGAAAAGGTGAGGTGCAGGGGGGACGTCCTCATTCAGGCCATAAAGCAACGGATTGTGGGTAGTCTCTGAAGTGCATGGTATGTTCCGGGAAACGGGACACCAAACACTTTATGGGAGGCTCCGAGTGCCCAGCCGGTAAGCCAACTGCGCATAAGGGTAACGCAACTGAACCTGAACCACTGCTATGTGGATCAGCAGCTGCTATACCAAACAATCACTGAGTCGCTGTCGGACATCGCCATCGTATCGGACCCCTACCGCATACCTCCCGGAAACGGTAAGAGGGTTGCGGATAGGTCCAGTATGGCGGCCGTATGGACGACGGGCAGGTTTCCGGTTCAGGAGGTTATTTCAACCTCTAATGAAGGGTATGCGATAGCCAAGGTGAACGGAGTGTTCTACTGCAGTTGCTATGCTCCGCCTCGTTGGTCTACCGGAAGGTTCTCCCAGATGGTCGACCAGTTATGCATGGAGCTAATGGCGGGTGACTTCAACGCTTGGGCTGTTGAGTGGAAAGATTGCTCTACGAACCAGAGGGGCCAGATCCTGTTGGAGCCTTTAGTGAAGCTCAACTTAGATCTGGCCAACCTTGGGAACAAAAGTACACACAGCAGAAATTCAGCAGCAGATCGGAGCACCGAGCGGCATTCAAATCCAATAAGGTAATGCTTAAGAGCACGATAAAGGCTAGTAAACGAGTGCCAATACGAATTTATGGGGTGACGCTTTTAAGGTCGTTACGGCCAAGACCAGAGGCTCATCAGCCCAGCAATGTTGGAGCGGATCATTGAGGAACTCTTCGCATACCATGAGCCAAACCTTTGTCCTCCGGCTGCTGAGTCGCCACAAACAGCGAGTGGCGCGGCCGTGCAGAGGCCGGGGAGGCGGCAAGGGTGATCAACGGTGAACTCATTGAGATCGCAAATTCCCTGAAGGTAAGTAAGGCACCGAAACTGGACGGAATCCCGAACCTGGCCATTAAGACGGCCATAAAGGTAGCTCCCGGGTTGTTCAAAGCGGTCATGCAGAAATGGTTAGACGACTGCCTCTTCCCGAATAAGTAGAAGCGACAGAGACTGGTTCTATTGCCGAGGGCCGGAAAATCACCTGGTGAGCCATCGGCATATAGACCAATTTGTCTGCTAGACACAACGGGCAAGGTGCTTGAGAGGGTAATCCTCAACAGACTTGTGAAATTCACCGAGAGTGAAACCGGTCTGTCAAGCAACCAGTTCGGCTTCCGCAAGAGTAAGTGCACGGTGGATGCTATTCTCTCTGTCACTAAGAAGGCCGAGGTAGCACTCCAACGTAAAAGAAGGGGCATTCGTTATTGCGCAATCGACACGCTAGACGTGAAAAATGTGTTCAATAGCCTCAGCTGGGACTGTAACGCCTACGCGCTTCGGAGTCTCGGAGTTCCGGTGCCACTGTACAAGTTTCTAGAAAGCTACTTTCAGAATCGAGTGCTAGTCTGCAACACACATGAGGGTCAGAAATGCGTTCCGATTACCGCTGGGGTACCGCAAGGTTCCATCCTGGGTCCGGTACTATGGAATTCCATGTATGACGTTATGCTGAAGCTGAAACTCCTACCGGGAGCAGTGATTGTGGGCTTCACGGACGATATAACTCAGAGGTCTACGGCGAGTCAGTCAGCGAGGTCGAGTTGAAAGCCGCGCTATTCATACGCGTAGTTGAAGATTGGATACACTCCCGAAAACTAGAGTTGGCACACCACAAAACAGAGGTTATCATTGTAAATACCAGGAAGTCGGAGCAGGAGGCATCAATCAGTACTGGTGCATGCACTATCGCCCCAAAACGCTCCTTAAAGCTTCTGGGGGTTATGATCGATGACAAGCTCACGTTCGGGAGCCACGTCGATTATACCTGCAAGAAAGCTTCCATGGCTGTAGCGGCACTATCCCGCATGATGGCAAACAGCTCAGCGGTCCGTAGCAGTAGGCGAAAAGTCCTTGGTAGCGTGACTACGTCCATTCTAGGGTATGGAGGGCCAGTGTAGTCCAAGGTTCTGGGTACCTCGTACCACCGCGGCAACTCGAGAGTACGTACAGGCTAATGTGCCTAAGGGTCGCGTGCGCGTACCGAACAATGTCGTACGAGGCGGTTCGTGTCTTGGCTGGCATGATGCCCATCAGCATCATCGCCAAAGAGGATGTAGAGTGCTCCGACCGACGTGACACGAGGGGTATACGCAAAACCATACGATCATCTTCAATGGCTAGGTGGCAGCGGGAGTGGTCCAGGTAGATGGACATACCGACTCATTCCAGAGGTAGCATGCTGGATTAATAGGCGCCATGGGGAAGTAACCTTCCATCTGACACAGATGGCTGCTTTAGGCAGTGCCTGCAAAGGTTCGGGTATGCCGAGCCCTCTATGTGCCCCGCATTTACGGGTGCGGAAGAAAACGCGGAGCATGTGTTCTTCACAGTCCGCGTTTCGAGCAGATAAGGCACGAAATGCTGGCAATAAGTGGGACGGACACCCCGCCAGAGAATATTGTGCATAGGATGTGCGAGAATAGGGAAATCTGGAGTGCGGTCTGACTGGCCTACATAGGTTGCTCTGCTACCCAGAGAGGTAAGTGCAAAAAGCACGACTGGCCCTCTCCCTGAAGTAATGCCTAACGGCGTTCCCGGGGAGACCAAGGGCTTTAGCTGTCCAGCTTAAGGTTGCTCAACATGGGTAAAAGCAGGTATATGCGGAAGAAACCGCTGAGCATGTGCTGCTTGTTTGTCCACGTTTCGCGCAGGTAAGGAGCGAATTAGCAGTAAGTGGGCCGGATACTACTCCGGAAAACATAGTTGGAAGGATGTGCGAAGACGAGGGTACCTGGAGAGCAGTCATCACGGCTGCTTCCCAGATTGTTCTTTCGCTGCAAGGCACCAATGGACGGGATAGCCATTGAAATGCCAGTGAAGGCTAACCTTTCCTTCAAGTAAACAGCAAAGTCAATATATTAATAAAATATATAAAAAATATAAAAGCACACTCGCTCTTCTCCCTGAAGCAATGCTTAACGGCGGTACCAGAGAGATTCAGGTTCGAGAAAAATGGAAAAACGCAGACGTCATGGATGTGCTATCCTTCCGACAACTTTTCAAGGTTGAACGGTGAAGAAGAAAGTGTTTCCGATATAAACGGGAGAGACATTGAGGGAAATGGACAAGCAGTGGAGCGTCAGGCTTGGATTAGGTTTAGAAAGCTTGCAAATAATTAAAAAGCCACAAAAAGCTGAAAAGGGCGCTATTGAATCGCTGCCGAATTTTCAAGGCCCGACCTTGAGCATCTGTTTGACTGCCGCAAATGAAACCTTTTACAAAAGGTTTATTGCTTCAAACATGCAGGTGCTCCGCCCAATATTAAAAAGGGTTCCACTGAATGAAAAATGTGGAAAACTGATAGAAACAAGTGTGGTTTGTTTTTTGATTTATCAAAAACGCCGGGGAGTACTTGCGAATTCAATGCTCCGCGGAGCATGATTCAAGAATCCCTGATTCATACAATTCATGTCGTTTACCAATTTTCAATAGTATATCTCAATTATTTGATTTTTTTGTTGAAAAAACTCAATTGTAAAAGATTTTCTGATTGATTGATGCCAAAAACTTAATAATTTGATATGAGTCTGAGATATAAGCGCTAAACCTGACCTTTTTTCTATGGGTGTATTGCTAGATTTCCGATTTGCGCCCCTAAATTGCAGATAGTCGTAGTTATACGTCAAAACCCTTTTTATTAAGAGCAAAATCTCTTGTCAGAACAAGTTTATCGTACAACAGTAATGTTTTGAAAACGTAAAAAGCGCCTTGCACTGGGAAAATTATGATTTTGTTCCACTTTTTGCCTCGAGGAGCGAAAAGAGTATATAACAAGGTGCGGCGAGAAAAAATGCGAAATTTTTTTAAACTTCAATATTAGGTTAAATTGTGTAACTAATGATTTATTCATGTGGACAGCCTATTTGTTTACGTTTACTGTCAAGTACTGCATCAGAACATCAGAGTTGTTTGTGGAAATGTATACAACATTTAAATGTTTCATTTTTGGTACAGCGTCTCTTTGTATAATTGTGGAATTTGCTTGTAATTGGTTTTATAGATTTTTTTCTATTCTTTTAATTAAGTTTCTGAGGCAGGCTGAAAGAAATAAAGTAGGTCGAAATCTAAACGAATAAGTGAAAGTTTATCAGTATCACCGAAAAGTATCAATTCAAACCAAAATAAAAAAAATGAATTGAACGGTTCTAAAAACCAGTTTCAAACATAAATCGATTTTGATAATAGCCACGCGTATTTTTGACGCCAGGGGAATTTTCATGTTTTTTATATATATTATTATATGAGGAAAATTTTACGTCGGTTTCAATATTTTGGAAAACGAAATGCATGATGCTTGAAAGACTTTCAAATGTCATAAAAAACCTAAATTAATCCACCTAGCGGTCAGACACAGCCTTTCTCATTCAAACTTATTATTTGTAAAAATAGATTAACTTGAATGCTTAAATCCAAAAAGGTATATTCACTCTTTGGGTTCTAAAATATTGATGTTGTAATTAAAATATGAAATATGAAATTTGACGTAGTGTAAGTGCTTCAGAAATAGCGAAATATAAGAAATGACTCTTAATTTCGAACAATTTAATCACGAGCGATACCGGAAACGTTCAAATAGTACGATACCACATTTAAATCAGGTTGGGCCCCATATATGTTGATCAAAGCAGCTATAGTGTTGAATATTCTTTGAATTTCTTTTCTTTACAAAACTTTTGAACGGTATATCGAATTTTTATGAAGTTTGTTACTTGTAAGTTTGAGAGATGACTCGTTTGTATGACACTAGTTATGTTCAAATAAGTCGTGAATTCTTGAGATAATAAACTTTCGTTGTTTTAACAATTTAATACTTAGCGGTTGCTTAAGTTTGATTACAATCAAATGAAAAGGGAACGTATGGGGGAGCCAAACTTTGAAACCACGTGTTCAATCATAATTCATCAGTAAACTCTTAACTATCCCGTTCATTCGATATCAATATTGTTCAAATCTGTTGTGTAGTTTCTAAGATAATGAAGCTTAGTGATTTTCACATTTTGATACATTACAGACGAAGTTACAGTCCGATTACAGCGAAATTCAACATGGTGTTATGAGGTAGCTAGACCTTTCATTTGATACTAATTCTGTGGAAATCGGTTCAACCATCTCTGAGAAAAGTGAGTGAGCCCAAGTAGTCATCAGAATATGTTTCTTTTCATAACTGGATTTCACATTTTTAAACATAACAGGAAAAGTAATAATCCGTTCGCAGAAAAAATCAATAGGGTCTTATGGGGCAACAATATTTTCCATATGACACTAATTTTATTAAAATCGGTCCAGCCATCTCTGAGAAACATGAGGGAGATTAAACAGTCTCCAGAACACGTTTCTTTCTGTAACTTCTGAACCATATGTTCAATCTTCATTAAATTCAAAAATTGAGGGTTTTTAGGTAGCTCGTTCATTTGAAACCAATTTTGTTCAAATCGGTTGTGTAGTTTCTGAGATATTGATGTTTCGTGATTTTTACATTTTGATACATTACCTCTAAACTAGAAATCAGATTACAATAAAATTCAATAGGGTTTTATAGGGGAACTAGACCTTTCATTTGCAATTGATTTCATTGAAATCGATTCAGCCATCAACAACATTATGAAATTTATTGTTTAAGGGTTTGAAAGCCCATTTATTTGAATTCAATTATGTTCATAGCTTCTGAAATATTAGAGCGTTTTTCACATTCTGACGCAGCGCCAAAACTAAAAGTTTAATTACAATGAAATTCAATAGCAACCTAAGCGGTGAATAGACCCTTCATTTGACACCAAGATAGAAAGAATCGGTCAGACCATCTCTGAGAAAAGTGACTGCGAAAGAAAGGTGCACATACACACGTACACACCCACACACAAACATATACACCTATACATGCATATATGCAGAAAATGCTCGATTCGTCGAACTGAGTCGAGTAGTATATGACATTCGGCCATTTCAATCATTTTTCTACCTTTTAATTAGCCAGTGATCGTTAGGAGAAACCCAAGTAACAAAACTGGTTTTATCAAAGCTTTATAGCGTTGTTTTGGCTGTATTAAGCGCTATAAAACTTTGATAAAACCATTATTGTTACTAGGGAAGTCAATATGTTTACTTTCATTATGTGATTTCACATTTTTATGAACAACGGACACAGTTACAATCCGATTGCAATGAAATTCAATAGCAACCTATGGGGCAACTAGACCTTTCATTTGACACTAATTTTGTGAAAATCGGTTCAGCCATCTCTGAGAAAAATGAGTGAGTTTAAACAACCTCAGGATAACTTTTCTTTACATAACTTTTGAACCATATGTTCAATCATAACGAAATTCAAAAGTTAAAGGTTCTGAAGACAGCCCAATCATTTGAAACCAGTTTTATTGAAATCGGTTGTGTGGTTTCTGAGATATTGATGTTTTGTGATTTTTACATTTTGATACATAACCTCTAAACTAAAAATCCGTTTACAATGAAATTCAATAGCAACCTATGGCGCAACTAGACCTTTCATTTGCAATTAATTTTATGAAAATCGGTCCAGCCATCTCTAAGAAAAGTGAGTGAGAAAAAAAAGTTGCACATACACACACACATCATTCGTTGTTTTGCTTTCGTCTCGATTAGACGCAAATTGTTCATCTCCGTTTGAGTTTGCAAAATAACAATACACGAGTTATCGTACGGGTGTTTTTTTTGTCGATTATTTCTTGTGCTGCGCGATAACAATAGCCGGTAGTTTATCGGCAGAAACATCTTCTGCACACTGGTAGGGGCAGGCTACCCCGCCAGTGATCCGATACGCAGCTGATATATCAGCAAGAATAATTCTCCCGCACCGCTGTTACCCCGCTAGCAGCACGGACCACCATACGATCGAGCGAGTGGAAGTCAACTACAAGTGGCATCTACAAGGTCGCGTGTAGGATACGGCCACTGTGTCACAACACGAAGCTGGATCGTCATTGTTTGTTCTGCGGAGACGCTCGATTAATCCTACTATCAGCCGTGAGGTCGTGACTTAGACGTTCGGTGAAGTATTCACTTTAGAATTTTTACCATTATTATTAATAGTATTATTATTGTTATTATTATAATTATTATTACTATTATTATTATTATTATTATTATTATTATTATTATTATTATTATTATTACTATTGTTATTAGTATTAGTATTACTGCCTTTTTTTTAATTTTGATCCATGTAGTTTGAAAAATTGTTTTTAAAATTTAATAGCAACTATTTGACCCCCCCCCCCCCCCACATTCGAATATTTATCGTTTGTGTGCGGTAGAGCGTAACGCTCCCGCAAAATGGACGACATGCAGGTGCAACTATTCCTGGATGTGGAAACAACTGGGGAAGAGATTGAGATCTCCCCCATCAATTCCCCTCTACCTTCCCCGCTACCTAGCCCCGTACCAAGGGTACCGGCAACACGGGTGAAAGCTTACCCAGATGCTTCGAAAGGTCCGTTCGTAGTTTACTTCAGGCCCATAAAGAAGCCTCTAAATATAATTCAAATCGGCAAGGACCTGGCAAAACAGTTTTCGGACGTAACCGAAATTACAAAGGTTAGACCGAACAAACTGCGAGTTGTTGTGAGTAGCTTGAAGCAAGCAAACGCAATTGCTAGCTACGAGCTCTTCACGAGAGAGTACCGCGTGTACATCCCTGCCAAGGACGTGGAGATCGACGGTGTGGTTACCGAAGGAAGCCTCACGGTCGATGACATTTTGCGTCACGGGGTTGGCTGCTTCAAAAACCCCCTGATTCAAGATGTAAAGATACTGGATGTCAAGCAATTGCATTCAGTATCCATCGAAGAAGGGAAGAAGAAATTCTTCCCTTCGGATTCCTTCCGTGTAACATTCGCCGGATCCGCACTGCCGAACTACATCTCTTTGGACAGGGTTCGTCTGCCTGTACGCCTGTTCGTACCGCGGGTCATGCATTGCCAAAACTGCAAGCAGTTAGGTCATACAGCCACCTACTGCTGCAACAAGGCACGCTGCAGCAAGTGCGGAGGCAATCATGCTGAGACCGCTTGCAGTGAGGATACTGAAAAGTGTCTTTACTGCGAGGGAACTCGGCATGACCTTTCGGCGTGTCCCGCGTACAAACAGCGCGAGGAAAAAATAAAGCGTTCCCTCAAGGAACGATCAAAGCGCTCTTTCGCAGAAATGCTGAAGAGTGCTGAGCCACCCTCGACAGGAAACATCTTTTCCTTTTTGCCAACCGATGAGGGTACATCTGACGATCCCGTCGAAGGGTGTTCTTATGCCATGCCAGAAGGATCTAGGAAGAGGAGAATGATCAACTATCCTAATCTTTCTCGCAAAGGTCGCAAGATAACCCCTAGCGGAATGACCAATAAGCCAACACAAAAAGGAAGCGGTGAAGAAAAACCGAAGCAAGTACCTCCCGGTTTTAATTTTAAATCAAACCAGGAGTACCCACCGCTCCCTGGGGCACCAAAAACCCCTCGGGCACCCATTTCTCGATCAGAAGATAAAATAGAAACAGGGTTCATAAAATTTTCTGATATTGTGGACTGGATATTTAAAACATTCAACATACCAGATCCCCTACAAAATATTCTTCTTGCCCTTCTTCCTACAGTGAAAACCTTTTTGATGCAACTAGCAGCAACTTGGCCCCTCATTTCAGCTATCATATCTTTCGATGACTAATACGGCGAAAGAGGTTAGGAATTTTATCACTGTATTACAGTGGAATTGCAGAAGTATCATCCCCAAATTCGATCTATTTTCTCATTTAATAAATACATACAATTGTGACGCATTTGCGCTCTGTGAAACCTTTCTCAATTCAAACGATCAACTCAATTTCCACGATTTTAACATTATTCGTCGAGATCGAGACTCACACGGTGGAGGGGTACTTTTAGGGATTAAAAAGTGCTATTCCTTCTTCCGAATCGACCTCCCCTCGATCTCGAATATTGAAGTCGTTGCCATTCAAACGAATATGGATGGAAAAGACCTATGCCTTGTTTCGTTATATATGCCTCCATCCGCGCGGATTGAACAGAAGCATCTCACTGATATAGCAGAGTTGCTTCCCGCGCCTTTTTTGATATTGGGAGATTTTAATTCTCACTGTTCGCTATGGGGGTCGCTGTACGACGACAACCGATCTTCTTTAATCTGTAACTTGATCGACGACTTCAATATGACAGTTTTGAATACTGGGGAAGCGACACGTGTACCTAATCCTCCAGCACGTGAAAGCGTGCTTGACCTATCCCTCTGCTCGACATCACTAGCGCTAGATTGCCGGTGGAAAGTAATCAACGATCCCCACGGTAGTGATCATCTTCCAATCGTTATATCAATTGCTAATGGTTCAACTCCCCCGAACCCAATCAATATTTCCTACGACCTTACACGTAATATTGATTGGAAGTGTTATGAGTCTATTATAGCGCAATCTATCGAGACTCACGAGGAACTTCCTCCGGAGGAAGAATACGCGTTCTTAGCTGGCTTGATAATCGACGCCGCGACTCAAGCTCAGACGAAACCGATACCCGGGGTAACGATTAGACAGCGCCCTCCCAACAAATGGTGGGACAAAGAGTGCTCTGAGCTGTACGCGCGAAGGTCCGCGGCGTATAAGGACTACCGGGAGTACGGCACTGTCAACCTGCTTCGAAAGTACGAGGCACTGGGCAGGCAGATGAAGAGCTTAGTAAAGGCGAAAAAACGCGGGTACTGGCGGCTGTTCGTAAACGCGTTGTCCAGGGAAACAGCGATGAGCACTCTTTGGGATACCGCCAGGCGCATGCGGAACCGTGACGTTTCGAATGAAAGCGAGGAGTATTCAGATCGCTGGATACTCGATTTTGCCAAAAAGGTCTGTACAGACTCTGTACCGGAACAGAAAACCTTTCGCGACGCGTTATTAGTAACTACGGAAGAGCCTCCATTTTCGATGTTGGAATTTTCAATGGCTCTCCTGTCGTGCAACAATAAGGCTCCAGGGTTAGATAGAATAAAATTCAACCTGTTGAAGAACCTACCCGACTCTGCAAAAAGACGCTTGTTGAATTTATTCAACAAGTTTCTTGAGCTAAATATTGTTCCGCATGACTGGAGGGAGGTAAAAGTCATTGCTATTCGGAAACCCGGGAAACCTGCCTCTGATCACAATTCATATAGGCCGATTGCGATGCTCTCTTGCCTCCGGAAATTAATGGAGAAAATGATCCTCTTACGGTTAGACAAATGGGTCGAAACAAACGGGTTACTTTCAGATACTCAATTTGGCTTTCGCCGGGGCAAAGGGACGAACGATTGCCTAGCGTTGCTTTCTACTGAAATTCAACTAGCCTTTGCTCGAAAAGAGCAAATGGCTTCTGCGTTCATGGATATTAAGGGGGCTTTTGACTCTGTCTCTGTAGAAGTTTTAAGCGCGAAACTTCATTCGCAGGGACTTTCACCATATTTGAATAACTTTTTGCTCAATTTGTTGTCAGAAAAGCATATGTATTTCTCACATGGCGATTCGACAACTTCCCGAATTAGTTACATGGGCCTCCCCCAGGGCTCATGTTTAAGTCCTCTCTTATATAATTTTTACGTCAATGACATCGATGAATGTCTTGCAAATTCATGCACGCTAAGGCAACTTGCAGACGATAGCGTTGTATCCATTACTGGTGGCAAGGCTAGCGACCTGCAAGGACCATTGCAAGATACCTTAGACAATTTGTCTGAATGGGCTCTTAAGCTGGGTATCGAATTCTCTCCGGAGAAAACTGAGCTGGTCGTTTTTTCTAGGAAGCATAACCCAGCTCAGCTGCAGCTCCTACTAACGGGTAAAACGATCTCTCAGGTTTTAGTCGCTAAATATCTCGGGGTCTGGTTCGACTCCAAATGCACCTGGGCTTGTCATATTAGGTATCTGACACAAAAATGCCAACAGAGGATTAATTTTCTTCGTACGATTACCGGAACTTGGTGGGGTGCTCACCCAGGAGACCTTCTAAGGTTATACCAAACAACGATATTGTCAGTTCTTGAGTACGGCTGTTTCTGCTTTCGCTCCGCCGCGAACACGCACATTATAAAATTAGAGAGAATACAATATCGTTGTTTGCGTATTGCCTTGGGTTGCATGCAGTCGACCCATACGATGAGTCTTGAAGTGCTAGCGGGTATTCTTCCGTTGAAACATCGTTTTTGGAATCTCTCTTACCGGTTGCTAATTCGATGCACAGTTATGAACCCATTAGTAATTGAAAATTTCGAGAGGTTGGTCGACCTTCAATCTCAATCCAGATTTATGACTTTATATTTTGACTATATGGCTCAAGATATTAATCCTTCTTCATACGATTCCTCCAATGTCGCACTTTTAGCTACTTCTAATAATGCTATATTCTTCGACACCACCATGAAACAAGACATTTCTGGTATCCCGGATCAATTGCGACCCCAAGAGATCCCTAAGATTTTTTCCAATAAGTTTAAACATGTTAGTTATGATAAAAGCTTTTACACTGACGGATCTAATCTAGATGAGTCCACTGGCTTCGGTGTTTTCCACGAAAATTTTACCGCCTCCTACAAACTCGATGCTCCTGCTTCCGTGTACGTCGCAGAACTTGCTGCTATTCAGTACTCTCTTGGAATCATCGAAACCCTACCCATAGACCACTACTTCATCTTCACAGATAGTCTCAGTGCCATTGAGGCTCTGCGATCAATGAAGCCTGCGAAGCACACCCCGTATTTCCTGGGGAAAATACGGCGGTTTTTAAGTGCTTTAACAGATAAAAATTACCGGGTTACCTTAGCGTGGGTTCCTTCTCATTGCTCGATTCCGGGTAACGAAAAGGCTGACTCTTTAGCTAAGGTGGGGGCTATTGACGGCGATATTTATGAAAGACCAATTGCTTTTGATGAATTTTATAGCATTTTGCGTCAGAGAACACTCAACAGTTGGCAATCATCATGGAACTCAGATGAACTGGGACGGTGGCTACATTCCATTTTTCCTAAGGTATCGACGAAAGCATGGTTCAAGGGGTTGGATGTAGGTCGGGACTTCATTCGCGTGATGTCCAGACTTATGTCCAATCACTATACGTTAAACACGCATCTCTTTCGTATAGGGCTTGTAGACAGTAATCACTGCGTTTGTGGCGATGGCTACCATGACATCGAGCATGTTGTTTGGTCGTGTACCGAATACTGTGGTGTTAGGTCTGAGCTTATAGATTCCCTTCGGGCCCGAGGAAAACAACCGAACGTACCCGTTAGAGACATTCTGGGAAGCGGTGATCTCCAGTACATGACACAGCTATACGTGTTCATAAAACACGCTGGTATTAAAATATGAAACTCTTCTATCTATTTGTTAGATTACCATTCCCGCTACACGCTGAAAGAAGATGATACACTAAGCTGGAGACACCCAAACGAAGACTCGGCATCTTCATGTTCACGCAGACACCTCAGTCCAAACTGCTCAAATAGAACATCACTGCCTAGCCATGTACAAATAAATAAATCGTATAACTCAATATAGTTGAAATCAAAATTGTAACTCCCCTCCTCTCACCTTAAATCCCCACTAGCTCGTAGTCGGCCGCGAGAATAAAGAAAAGGCCTCCCTCTTTTCCCTGCTAATTTAGAATTAAAAAAAAATGTACTTGGCTCAGTTAAACATAAATTGTATCGTGCCGTGTCAAATAAACTATTTAAAAACAAAATACACACACATACACATACACATACACACATACATACATACATACAGAAAATGCTCAGTTCGTCGAAAGAAGTCGAGTGGTATATGACATTCGGCCATTGGGACCACTTTTATACCTTCGGTTTTTCCAGTGATTGCTAAACCTTTCTAGGAGAAAGGCAAAAACATGCTTTGTGATGAAAATTACTTATGACTTGTTTTTTTTTCAAAGTGACTATATTACAATGCGTCTCTTTATCGCATTCTTTTTTTCATTCAGTTCTACCTTCATCTTCATTTTTGTGTTCATTTTTAATACAGTTTTAATACCATCAAAGAGAGTTTTCAAAATGCAGTTACTCACGTCAAAATAATAATTCCCTAGTTCCTCTGCAGAAATTAGCAGGCGATGTATTATGTGATGGTTCGTGCTAACACTATTGTTTTCACATGTGACTGGTATGATGCAAACTTAAAACATGATTTTGGTACTCAGTGCTGGTGATCCAAAACATAAACAATGATTAGTTTTTGATACTGCGTTAAATATCGGAATATTGATTAGTTAAACTTGTAAATATGAAAACAGTGTGATTAATCATGCCGAGACATGTTTGGAAACATTGTTATCATCAGACGAATACAAGTTATTTGTTATTCTGTTGACTGTTTGCAGTGTACAACTCAAATTTACATTTTTAAAATCCGTCATGTGCCGAACACTCGTTGTTTCTTTTCGAAAGAAGGGTACTCTGCGCAGGATCGGACTAGATGCAATTGGAAGCATTTTTTCCAAGCTATCTTTTAAAACTAGTGCCAATAATGCCGAACTCTGCCGTATAAACTTTAAACGCTGTTTTATGCAAAAATTACATAATTTTTTGATTCTTCCTAATTTTTTTGAGGCGGGGGCCTAGCGTGGTTGGTAGCGTCTCCGCCAACCACGCTCGACGCCTGGGTTCGAATCCCAACGCCGACTAGGTGTCGATGGTTGTGGGGTGGCGTGATCCACTCACAACCAACCCAACTGGTCTAGATTCAATCCTAGCCGACACCGGAAGATTTTCTGAGGCGAAAAATCTCTGGGAATACGCCTTCCATCGCATGAGGAAGTAAAGCCGTTGGCGCCGGTCCGTTAATCGTGAGTTAGGGTCCTGGGTGGAGTCGCCTCCCGGGCGTCGGTGATTGGCACAACAACAGTGGCGGAACTAGACCGACGAAAAATAAGCGAGAATAAAAAAAAAATTATCCAATGATGAGAATTTATTCTCCACTATTTTACAGACAACTTTCCCTTAGACGTCATCAAGATTCAAGTTACCCTTGATTCTCCAGCAAATTTCGCAACATTGCATTTTTTTCAAGGAAAACGTTAAAAAAACGCTGACTTAGTACACTTTGAAAAATCATAGAAAATTCAAATTTTATTATAATGCTCTAAAAATTTTGATTCTGACACTTCAACAGTTTACAACTATAGGAAACATATGATTGAAACGAAATTCGCATTTTCAATTTTGGGTCGATGGCTAGCGATTCCCCACTGTGCTATGGCATTCGATGTCGGAGGACTACTTTCGAAAGACATGTTCTAGCTTCTGGCGTCATCTCGCGGAAGAACTTAAAAAGCTGATTGAACTCCCAGATTGATTATGGGAAGCTAATTTGTTGCATCGCGCAAAATATTAACTCTTCAACCTGCCTGTCCTAAATAAAATTGTTAGAAGAATACCAATATCCGGCCACCACTATTCATAACACATTTTCTGCACAGGTACCACATCATGCTTGAGCATCGGTTAGCCACCGCAATTTCGAACCACGCTGCGTCGCGTCAAATCCGCTCTAACATGACCCAAGCGATCGTGGTACTGTTCACCGTAGCAGTACCCGCACGAGGGCCAGACTTTGAGTTGTCTGACCATCACCAAGTCCGCTGGCTGGCTCAATCCACAGTCAGCTTTCACTGGCTTGTTTGCGATGCAGGTTTTTCGTTCCGTGGGGTGCCAGCAGCCGGAGGAAAAACGCAATTAGTCCAATTAGAAACATTTAAAATGCTGGCATTGCACACTCATTCTCTCTCCATTGCTCGCTCGTTTACATGCTGTTTGCTCCCCCCTCTGGTTGGGGTCGAAAAGGTGTGCCGTGGTTAGGGTGCCCCGTTACAGGTTGATGGGTGGATTTCGAGCAAATATAGTCGCTCGTTGATTCACTCGTTGATGGCTTATTTTAGATATTAATTACAGAATACATATTGCAAACAAGTGAAGATCCACCGGGTAAGTTTAAGTCCATACAGCACACGGAGAAAGGGTTGCAGAGCTGTGTGCACAGTCTGGATATGAGCTGTAATTTGGTTGTTCAGGTGGAAAATAGCGCGACCTATTACGTTGATTGAAATACTGTGTTGCGTTCTACTAAACAGGTACTTTTTGCTGCTAGTAGATCCAACAGACAGGGCCAACCTGAACGACGCGGAGCTCAGTTTTGCTCATTCATAACAAATGTACGTCAATCGTTCTTTTCTCGTCTGCCTCGTCGTCGTGCCCCCAAGCAAGGGAGAGAGAGGTTAGAATTCACCACCAATTTCAACGAGTAAATAATTACAATTTTGTGGTCGCGTACTTTCCATCAGCAAACGCTCTCTGGCTTGGCTGGTGGAGTCTCATCACATCAGTGTTTAATCATTACCCCGAGTACTTGAGGTTTGTGTTTGCGGGCTTCATTGTATGGGAATGGGTGAGGTACTTCGGGTCGTAGAACCGTGGTGCGTTCAATTACTGACAGATTGAATCCATCCAGTCCCAGAGTATTGGTACTATCAAAGCCAACGGTGAAGGGTGGTATTATGGAATCGAATTACACAAACACTGTTTGCGTGCCGGTAAATCAGGTGGTTCGAGATTCGCGGCGGGATCAATTGGTATTTGTTAATTCGCTGTTGAGTGCATTTCAATGCAGATTTTCAACTGCTTGACACATTGAGCTGTTGAAATTGATTTTGAGCGAGTCCGAGATGTCACGATTGGTTTTGGATTGACGAAACAAACAATTAGTTACATTTTCGGATAATCCAAAAAGATTTAACACGTAATTGTGTTTAGTTATAAACATATCTGTACATATTTTGATTGATTGAGATTGACTTACGTTATTGTGCAATAAATATTCACCATCATTGGTTAATTACTCTCAAATCGATTCTTACCTGCAAAAGAGAAGAGAAAAAATAGAACGGTTAGAAAATCGTCACCATAATCAATAAATTTGGACAATAATCAATCAGGTATAGAAATTCAAAACACGTCGCAGGTGTGGAAATACTCCTCGTTCACAACACCGTGGATACCCTTGAACCATCACCCCCCCATTCAGCCCTTCAACATCAAAAGAAAAACAAATGAAACCATTCAACCAATTCGGACCGACCGTACGACCGACTGACCGTTTTCCCTTTTCTTCCGCTTTCGCACCACGCTGCAAAAAGCGAGAGCAAATGATCCATTTCAAGTACACCGTGCGCAAAATTATGATCAAAAAACAAACGAATTTTCGTTTCCTGCTGCGCGCTGCTCTGGTTCGGGGTTTTCAGCTCTTTAACACAATTACCAGGTAAAGAGGGTTCGCGGAAAATAGAACCCGATGAAAGCGAGTATAATTAAGCAATATTTATCGATCCACCTGCCGGAAGGGAAAGATTTTTTTCTAGCAACTGCACATCTTTTAATTACAATTATAAAATTTACCCTTAATTGATGACTTAGCGACAGCAATAAGTGCAAAATTATTGGGATTCACAAATATCACTAAATCAATCTCAAAACTAGTTGGAGTAGCAATCCTCACTGCCAGCGGCAGACGCCGCCGGTGGAAAGTTCCCAGCGGTGATAGCTGGTGAACCGTAATCGATAACAATTATTTCCAGAGTAAAGTTCCGTTCCGTGGGTTGCTGCACAAAGGAAACAGATAGGAGGCTTGGGTTGCGGTGAGGAAGGAAAAAAAGAGCGCTGTGAGATAGTAAAATAATTGAAAAATGCCAAGCACCGGCGAAACTTTATCATCGTACAACATCTCGGGCGCCATGGGGACCAATTTGTGTCGATCGAGGGGGGCGTACGTACGGACCGGGGAAACGGCAGGAAAAGTTGTCTCATTCGGTGCCAATCGTTTGCACTGCAAGTCGTTGATAAATGAATCGAAACGATTGTTAATTAATTATAGCCGGGTAGGGGAGCGGGAGAGGAGAAAAAAAAGTTTGCGTATAGGTGGGCACACCGTCATCCAGTTGATCGATTTTCACACCAAACTTACCCCCAGACAAACACGAAGTTGAAAGGGAAAATTTTAATTTATACGTGGTCGGTAAATTAAGCTCCGACGCTGTCATTATTTTGTGGCAAATAACATTCATTTATCCCGCCGAAACGAGTCCGCTTTTCCACTTAAGTTTCAATAATTTAAAATACCCCTCTTGTGAGCAAAAAGTAACCTACTGAATAGCGGCAATTGAATCAGCTGAAGCACCCACTCAGCTGCAAATGGAATTAACAAAGAACGCTAAAGTATCATCCAGGTGATCATTTGGCATGCCTCCGGCAGAAATTCTCCGACTGAAACGAATAGCAGCAGAGGTAGGTACCAGTTTCGGAAATGCCTTACTATACACGGGCTATTCATTTCTTTTTTTAATTTTCGCCTGAAAGAACCTATCGTCGACCGTAGCTCTGCTGGATGCTTTAATATCACCTGCCGCTTCAGCTAGGATAACTTATGATTTCGCAAATAAATTTAAAATGTAACGCATAGGGCAAGATGAGAGGACGGAAACCATTTTGCGCTTTCTCTATGCAGAATCGAGAAACCGTGTTCCGATGAAATTAACCGAAACGAAACAGCTGGTGGCGCATTGGGCTGGAAGAATAATAAGTTGGTAGCTTATGTGTGTGTTAGGTTGGCAGGATAATCCTGGATTAAAGGAGAAGTTTTCTGGAGTTGAGTGGAGATGAATGGATCGATGAAATTTTTTCTTAAAGGAAAACTACTGTAGCAGACTAGTAATGAATATTTGTGATAATTTTAAATGCAACATTGAAATTTGACGTTTAACTTTTTTTCTTATTCTAGAAAAGAATCATGATTGAAAAAGAGTCCTTATAATGACATTCAATTAAGACTAAACATTTAAAACTAATTTTAAAAGCATTACCTTGAAACCTCTATTTAAATTCATTTTGAAAGAATTTTAAACTGTTTTAAAATTAATTAAAAAAAAAATAAAAAAGTTCTCTTTCTACTATCTATATCTTTTTTAAATTTTTGAATTATTTCAGAAAATTGTAACGTCATAATAAAATTATACTTCAATCGAAATTTTTTGTGGATTTTCGATTTTATGCCGTTTGGGATGTTTTTGGTTCCGTGTTTATTGAGTAAACCCTCCGGAATGACCGTCGAACAGGACAATCTAAAACACTGGTCGTAGTGCGTCTGGGTTTTTTTCCTGAAGCCTATCTTGGTGGTTTATTTTATTTACGCGGAATTTCGGAATTAACTCGATTTTTTTTTTCTTACGAGTTATGCATCCTTCGCGTAATAAAAACCTGACTGTATTACAAGATTGGTTCCGAGAACCAATTAGAACTGTCTCTGGATTTAGAAGTTTATTTACCAAAAAGGTTTTGATTACTAACGATTACTTACGTATATCGCCCAGGTGTCCTCGGTACTTCACACTTCTTTTATTAGTGATATTACTATTTAGATTAATGGTTATATTAATGCCCGTGCTTGGGTGTATTAATGTTTACCCTTCCATTTTACGCTTGCTATTCCAAGCCTAGTTTCTTTTGCCAATATTATCGCAAATTATACATCCCTGGAGAGTTTTCAACTAAATGTTTCTCTTGCTAGGCTAGTTGTACGACGGACCTGTTTATGTCAAGCGGAATTCATAAAGGTTTTGTTGATATCTACAAACGTGAAGGAGGGGTTAGTGGAGAGCCTGAGAAAAAACTCTTGCTTCAGTCCGTTGATATCGAATGACCTTGATTCTACTAAGATTCGACCCCATGTTCGAATCATGGGGTCATGGGTTGTGTACTTGCGGCTCTTCTTTTTCACGTGAATCAGAAGTGCATTTGATTTAGAAGCCACTTTGACAGTTTGGGTAAATTTCGAAACATATTGGTACTTTCAATAAAAATACAGGAATCAATTTGAAATTACCCAAGAATCCTTTCTGAATCATATAAAAACAGATTCGAAAAAGTTTCGAAATCGTTGCAGATTTGTTTTAAAATAAAATTTTAAATTTTGTTAAGAACAACATTGGCACCAGAACTGATTTAGATGGATTAGGAATAACTTGTAAATAAGTTTAGAATCATTCAAAAATGTTTTCACTATCAATCATTTTGGAATTATTTTAGGATCATTTTAGAATAAATTGACAATCACTCTAGAATAATAAAAGAAGTATTTTGGACTCAGTTTAGAATAGTTTAGAAGTCATTTTGTTTCCAAATTTTTGAATCATTTGGAAACATATTGAAATAATTTTAGAAACAAATAAGAATAATTTCAGATATTTTTAGAACCATTTTATAATTGCTCGATTGTACATCTCTCAGAATCATTTTAGAAACATTTACAAATCCTATTGAAATCATTTCAGAATTATTGTAGAAAAAAAATTCAAGAATCATTAATCTTTTTACAATCTTTTTAAAATTTTAATTCTAGAATCAATCCCGAATTATTTTAAAATCTTCATGAAATCATTCCAGGATTATTTTAAAACATTTAGAAATCATTTTAAAAGTTTTAGAATCATTCAAAAGCATTTAAGAATAATTTCAGAACCATTTTAGAATATCATTTTAACTATTTAAGAATAATCATTTTAGAATAATTCTGGAATCATTTTAGAATTACTTTAGGGTTGTTTCAGAATCCTTTTAAAATCAGTTAGGAATCGTTCACGATTTATTTTTGAATCGAAAACCTTTTTGGATAATTCTTAAATTATCTCAGGAACTTTTCAGAATAACTAAGAATCATTTTAAAATTATTTTGGAATCATTTATGCATTAAACAATTTGAAATAATTTTAAAATCATTTTAGAATAATTCTAGTAGTAAGATAATTTTATCTGGGAATCATTTTAAAATCATTTTAGAATAATTTAGGTGTCATTTTAGAGGAATTTCAGAATCATGTTTAAATAAAAATTAGAATCAGAAAAATAAATTGATTCTATTTGGAATTAGTTTAGAAATACTTACGGTTTTTTAAAAATTATTTTGAAATAGTTTGAAACGATACTAAACGTTACAAAACTTTTAAAAAATTATTTTAGGATAACTTCTTAATTATTTTAGAATTTTAAAAGTATTGTAGAATCGATTTGCAATGATTTTAAAATAAATTTTGAATTATAAAGAATCTTTTCAGATTAATTAGGAATTATTTTAAAAACATTTTAGAATCATTTTAGAATTATCTTAGAATATTTTAGAATGAATGAAAAATATTTTAAAATCAATTTAAAATCATTTTAGAATCACTTTAGCGTAACGTTAGTAGCATTTAACTAATAATATGCTAGAAACTCTCCCAGCTGGTCTCGAGCTACGATAGTGGCTTGACAAGCCACTCGTCGTAGGTTCGAATCTCGACTCGGGAGGGACTGTTAGTTGGCTGCAAAGTCTGTGTATGACAAACAGAAGATCGAGTTCCGAATAGGATTGTGGCACCGAGGCTTAGCTTTAAGTAGTATTTTGAAATAATTTTAGAAATAATTTAAAATTATCATTTCAGAGTTATTTTGGAATCTATGTGGAATTGACCAAAAACTTTCTTATAAAAAAAATTATATCGGAATCATTTTGAAATCAATTTAAAATCGTTTGAGAAACATAAGAGATATTTTATAAATTCATTTCAGAGTCATTTTGCAACCATTTCAGAATCGCTAACTGGGTCACTGAATGATGAACGGTGAGGAGGAATGATAACTTACAGTCATTCTTTCAGTTGTTTCATTGAGCATCTTCAGTGGCTCAGTACCATAACTAAGTAAAAACCTTTGAAATGAACTGTCAGAGCTCAGGCCAACCAAGCTATTCTAGAACCGTTTTTGAATTTTTCAGAATTTTTAAACCCTTTTGAATTTATTTTTAAATTATTTCAGGATCGTTACAGGTTGTTTTGAAAATTATTTTGTAATCTCTATAGAATGATTTAGGAATAATTGCGAGATAATTTAAAATGAATTCAGAATTATTTTTCTAACAGTCAACCATCATAGAAACAATTATGAATTACAGAGAAATCATTTTATTATTATTTATGATTCATTCTAAAAACATAGCAGAATAAGTCTCGATTTATTTAGGCATGGTTTTAGAACTACTAGAGAACATTTCAAAATGATTGAAAACAATTTTATAATTAGCATGGACGAAGAGAATGACTTGTTCGTTTGCGGCGGTGGTACCAGATACTGGGATCAAAAAATGGTGCCCCACAAGTACCCATTGCGTGAACCTGTGTTTGAACAAAACGACAGGTCCGTGGGTTATGTTTTTCCGGCCCAAAGCAAAAATTTAATGCAAATCTGTATAGATTTGGCGAAACGATTTTCTACCGTGTCCAGGGATCGAGTGCTACCCCCTTCTTTTGGGAGTTAAATACAAGATGTTGGGAGTTCGCCTATTTATTTTCAAAGAGACGAGTAAGAGTAGTTTGGATCGCACGGCACGCTCCATTCGTCTCGTGCCAGCGATCTCTTTCTCTTAAGTGCTAATGGAAGCGTTCGAAACTCGCTGTGAAGTAGTGGCGTATTGTCCTAATGTGCACTACGTGGTGGTGTTGAAGGTGTTGTGCTTCTTGAAGGTGTTGTGGGTGGGGGCTTCTTGAAGAAAATATCAAACAAAAATCAAAAGCTTAAAAATATATCAAGCAGTATCGATGATCAACTAGTATGAAACGCCATGCTTTACTCACTCTATCCTAAATCAACCGCCACATTCTCTCGATATCAATGAGTGATGCAAGCGAGAGACATAAAACAAAGCAAAAACCTCTCAGCGTAGTGCGCTTTTTAGCGGATTTAGTTTGCAAAACCGATGTGTTAGTGTTGATTCAAACACTGGAAGCAAGTCGAGCTCCGTAGCCGCTAGGTCACAGAGTCCGCTTTGACAAGTGAATGGTGATAGGCTCGAATCTTTGTAGAACCAAACCATTCGTTCGCAAAAAGGACTTTAAGTATGGGTTTATTCTCAGGCTCTTCCACACAAAATCTTCTCTCCAGATTTAATAACCTCTCGTCTAAAGCTTCGATAATATCATAGACTATAGCACGTCTACGCTGTTAGAGTGATAGCTTGCAGGAGGATATGATAGAGTCGATAAGGAAGAAAGTAGGTTACTAAATCTTAATGAGAAGACAAAAAGTACTGTAACTTCCCTCCAGACTTAATAACCACTGGTCTAAAGCTACGATAATATTATAGACTATAGCACGTTATATGCTTTTAGAGTGATAGCCTGCAGGAGGATATGATAAGGTCGATAAGGAAGGTAGTAGATTACTAAGTCTGAAGGAGAAGACAAAAAGCACTATAACACGGAGCAGGTTACTTCTCAATAAGTAGCACTGCAAAATGGCAAAAAAACAGGAATGTGCAAACAGCAAAAACGTCCGGACAATGCCACAATAGATCAAACAACTACTGGTCGCAGTGGGGTCCACACAAAAAAAAAAAACACCGGAAGCATTGAAGTTTGACAACGTTGTACACTTTCAGCAAGTCTCTCGTGGATTTATTCGAAGCATTGAATGCAGCTTTATGTGAGAAAGGAGATGTGGGAAACTGAACAAGGATATGAAGGAAGTCATGACATGAACACCGCACGCTAAGGCCGATGTCATACTGACAGCGGAGCGAAGTGTTTTCATATATTTTCACATTTTTGATAGTATTCCTCACGTTAGTCACGTTTCGCACCGTTTAGTCAACGTAAATAGCGTCGAGAAGCGAATTGCCTTGCTGTGGTTAAATGTACAGCCGTAAGTAGAGCTGTAAATTTAACCACGGCACGGTTAAGCGCTTCTATTTTTGCTCTTACTATGTCATCGGCCTAAAGCGTTGAATGCTTGCTTAAGAATTTTTTAGAACAAATCAGTAAATAATAAATAATCAATAAATTTGATTCTTCATCACAGATTTCTGAAACCATACAAGGAAAATAAATGAATATTCACAAACAGAGATAAATGAAAAATGTGTTTTATTTTGAACGTTTATGGTGATCATCACTGGGGCCAACCTTGAATGCACTGTCGATTTCCAAACCAATGAGACGCCACTGCTATGAGGGTTGCATAAAAATCTTCGTTTATATGAAGAAGCTTACGTCTGTAAAATCTGTAAAGAGCTGACAATCGATCAGATCATGGTCGATTTGAGAACCAGGGATCGAGTACTACTTATTTTTTGACGAGTAAAACACACGATGCTGAGAGAATGCACGTTTATTTTCAAAGATACGAGCAAGAACCATGGGAACATGGGAGACTGCACATTGGTTCACAAGAAGACAAGTAAGATTTGGCCATCAGTATTATTATGATTTTTTATTCTCTCTTATTTTCCGTCGTTCTAGTTCCGCCACTGTTGTTGTGCCAATCACCGACTCTCGGGGAGGTGATTCCACCCGGGGCCCTAACTTACGATCCGTTTATTAACGGACCGGCGCCAACGGCTTCACTTCCTCATGCGTGATCCTAGAGATTTTTCGACCCAGAAAATCTTCCGGTGTCGGCTAGGATTGAATCTAGACATGTTGGGTTGGGTGTGAGTGGATGACGCCACCCCAAAACCATCGACACCTATCTATGTCGGCGTTGGGATTCGAACCCAGGCGTCGAGCGTGGTTGACAGAGAGTCACCAACCACATTAGGTCCCCGCTTATTATCAGTATTATTAGTTTTGAGTCAAAAATTATTATTTTTGCAAGAATATTGAAGGTGGTCAATACCATAATTTAAGGCTTAAATTCAAGGGCCAAGGGCCATTTATTACAAATTTCACATCAATGGACAACGTTATTCTAATTCCCTGACAAAAAATAATCATCTTTGAAAAAAAAAAAAATTTAGTAAAGTTATTTAGTAAAAATGCATTATTGTACATAATTCTATCGATGTTTTAAACTATTAAAACATATAACATAAAAATGTTTGGACCGCTATGTGACTTCTTTCTTATTTATCAATGAATTCAACTTGATTAGTTTATGAATGTTGCATACATATCCGCGTTAAATATAAGTGAAAATCATTGAAAAAAACCTCCTCAGCTGGTCTCGAGGTACGATGCTGGCCTAACATGCCAGTCGTCGTAGGTTCGAGTCTTGACTCGGGAGAGACTGTTAGTGTCAGTAGGATCGTAGCGCTAGCCCCGCAATTGTCCTGTACACTTAACGGTTGGCTGCGAAGTCTGTGTATAGTAAACAGAAGGTCAAGTTCCGAATCGGAATGTAGCACCAAGGCTTTGCTTTTTTTTTTGCATTGAAAAAAACTTGGGAAAAGTGACAAAAGAAGCCCAGGTTGACGCTAAAAATAGTAAGCAAGTTTCGAACGCTCTCATGTGCACTCCGGCACGAGACGAATAAAATGTGCTGTGTGATCGGAACTGCTCTTAGTCGACTTTTTGGACAATAATGTGCAGTCTCCCAACAAAATGTGTTCTGCTTGCAAAAAAAGTAGCACCCGATGCCTGATTCTCAGGAAGAAAATCTCTTTCTCCTTCGTTTCTTACTCATTCCAAATATAAGAGGCGTGCACTTTAATCAGCACGACGCACGAAGATTTTTTGCACAGCTCTGGGGAGTAAGACGATCTCTGGCCATGTCCAAGATCACCAAACTCTGCCCAAATACACTGCATATTCCAGCGGCAAACCTCAAGTAAGCAAACGGGCTTTTGTGAACTTCTTTCACTGGTGTGCCATTTATACATTCTAATTCGTCTAGTGGTTAAAGATTGACGGTGCTGGAATTTAACCGTCGAAGATCTGCTGGAGGCTGGAGCAGGTCGTTTTGAGGATTTCAGCTTTCAGTCGGTAGGGATACTGGATTGCAAACAGTTGCATTCAGTATCTCGTAAGCTTTCTTGAATCACTTTATAATCATTCTACCATCATTCATGGATTATTCTAGAACTATTTTTAAATTAGTTAAGCATCGTTTTAGAATCAATTAAAAAAATTCAGGAACCTCTCTAAAGTTTAAAATTATATTAGTAATCATTTAGTAAACATTTTGGAATCTCTTAGAACAGTTTTGGCATAATTTTAATTTAACTTGTTTTCATTTCTGTTAAATATGAAACATATTTTCCAATCTTTCTGGTATCATTTCGAATACCTTAGATCATTATTTGATCAGGTATCAATTTAAAAACATTTCCTAGAATCACTGCAGAATTTTTTCAAAATTATTTTTAAATAATTTCATAAACAATTATATGTCATTTCAGAATCTGTGTAGAATAAGCCATCAGCACCAGCCTTTTTACAATGAGTTCAGAGTAATTTTAAAATTTTTCATGTTTTACCTTTGTTATAGCAAATTACCTTTATTATACTAAACAAAGGTTATAAAATCGGTCGAAAAACGCAAAATAGATCCATGATCCCGAGGGCCGAATCGTATATACCATTCGACTCAGCTCGACGAACTGAGCAATGTCTGTTCGTGTGTATGTGTGTGTATGTGTGTGTGTGTATGTATGTTGTCTGTATGTATGTGCCGCAAAATAATAACGCACCTTACAGAACGCAATATCCGATTTTAATGATCTTATACGCAAACGAAAGCTACTGTGCTCCCCCAGAATGCTACCGAGTGGATTTTTGGTTAGTGGCTTAGATTTTAAAACATTGATCAAAGAGTCTTTTTTATATAAGAAATTTAACTTTTAAGTCAAAATTAATGGCACGGAGAGCCATGTGTTGTATACCAATTTACTCAGATCGACAAATTGAACAATTTTTGTATGTTTGTGTATGTGTGTCTGTACGTATGTATGTGTAAATATGTTGTTTATATGTGTAGTATATCAAAATCGATCCAAAAAAGAAAAATAACAAAAAAAACACTCTTTTTACAGAACGCTTATTCCGATTTTGATGTTCACATGCTCAAATGAAAGCCCAAGAGCTCTTTTAAAATCATACTGAGTGCGATCTTTTATTGGTTGCTTGAACTGTAGAGTTTTGACCAAAGTATATTTTAGACGGGATATTTTACTTTCTGGATAATTTTGCTCCCTCACTGCTCTTTACTCTTCTCTATCCCTCTTTTGTCGTATCGCTATTAATTTCTCAAAGGAAATCAACAATTATGGACAACTTTTCATAATCTATACACTTTTCGTAGTGCGTCTTAACTGGTGTAAATAAATTACCCTTAAGCTTTTTCTTGGAAATTTGAACCAGATTTTAGAAGAAACTGCAATGCTTACTTAGCTCCTTTTCTTTCGAAGCTCCCGTCCTCACTTCTTATAAAATATATACTAAATTGTACGTTGAACCAAGATTTGCGAAGAGTAAGAAACATTTACAGCTTTCGGGAGCCAAGCATTGTAGCAAAATCTGATCCCACAGTGTGCACATGTAACATTTTGAAAAGCTTTACCAAAGATGTATAGACCTGTTTACGTACGAATGTGTTAGTGCCACCCGCTGAGGAAAATACAAATGAATCGCTGTTTCGTTTGCAATGCTACGTTTTGAGCAGCTGGAAAATTTTTCAGTTGAATACTTATTTTATGTTTGAAATTTGTGACCAGGAATCTAAAGTAGTTGGTGAACGTAATCGGCAAAATTAGGAAAAAATGTTGAAGCAACTTTACATGGCTATACACGTTTACTAATGTGCGCAGGTGAAAAGTCACTAATCTCTATGAATGATACAATATGCTCATGTATGATATAAATATTGCTTTCTAATTTAAGACTAAGTGCAAACAGAGTATCCATGTTATTCCACTTCTCGTTATCGCAGCAAGATTTAAAAAAGGCTTTATTTCGGATTTTTTCATACAGCCTAGGCCTTCGAAAACAATAATGTTCTCGCCTACACTCTGAAAATCCAAAACTCTCAAAGATCGTGGAGAACCTTTATTTTCAGATAATGCATTTGAGATAGGATTAAATTGATACCTTTTTTATATTTTTTTCCTGTATAATTCTAAACTTTATTTCGAGAGCAGGTTTGTGAAAGTTTCAATTCGTAAAAAACTTGATGCTGATTCATAAATTTAGGTCCTGCGATTTCTGAAAATAAAGCGAATGAGTAGAACCGCATTAAACTAACATACATGTTTGCTGTTCGAGTATGAAATCAGCATCATTGTTATCTATTACTGTTTCCCCACGTTCGATTATCTAAAAAAAAATCAATTACTTCTAGCCAGCATTTAAAAATTGGCTTGTGATCGAAAAAATAAGACTCATGTACTCCAGTGATAACATTCATATTATTTGCAAAAACCACGTTAAGCTTTAAATCAATGATCGTCTTTGGTTAACTCTCTAAAAACTATCTTTTAAATTCATTTCATTCATAATTGAAATTGGACTTACGATAGTATACGATTTGTAAATGACTGGCCAAATATGTATAAAGTAATAGTTAGTATAACAAAGGTTTCCGATTACTAGGTGGATTAATTTAGGTTTTTTTTTGTAAGAGACTAACTCTAATATTAGCATGAATATTTCAGTGCTACTTGGAAAGTTTGCTTTGCTTCTTTAAAAACAAAAACTAACTCAGAAATATGAGGTTTTTGTGATATTAATTCCCGTTTCGGATGACGCTAGGTTCCTAATATCATGACGAAAGCTCAAAATTACAATTTTTGTATAGACTAAATCAAAATTTAAATTGTATCCCTAACAAAGTTAATACGATACTGAATCGCGAAAAGCATGACCAAAATAGATGTAATAAGAAGATGAAACTTAATTTGAATTGGAGTTAAAAAAATTTGGAATATAGCGAAAAAAAAAAATTGTAGCTTTAAATCAAATGTTCGTTTAACCTCAAAATTGATTCAATTATGCTCTCATGTTCTTTCGTTTTTTAATTTTCTCAGTTAAGTTCTGTTGTAAAGTGACAACAATTTTACAATCTTCATTAAAATGTAAAAATTTGGATTTATCTGTTATTTTTTACGTTTACACTGTCAACTAGCATTTCAAAGTTCCATTGAAATTTCAAATTTTGTTGATGTTTATCCAAATCTGACTGTAACACTGGTTTAAGCTAACCATAAAGAAAAATTCTGAATAATTATCGAAAATTAAAAACAAAATTGAATCAAATAGTTTACAATCCCGAATGTTTTATCAATCTTAATGTTTTCAAGAACCGACATCCGCTGCGATGAGGAATAAAATGCAAAATACGGTACAAACTATTCCGTCTGTTTCGTAATTTATACACCTTAGATAGACTTCCCTGTCCTATGCACTTCTTAAAGTCGGCTTAGTGACTGGATGGGGAGTGAAAGATTACTACTGGAAGGAAAGTGCAAAAGAAGCATCTCGTCCGCATGCACTCACAACGAAAGCAATTGTGCGAGAAGCCGAAGGGCAAGAAGCAAAGCATAATATTTGATCTGAAAGTTGCGTCGTATTTCAGCTTCAGCTGCCGCTCGCTTTTCTGCTAGTTAAAGGGGGAAAATAATACCGGCAAAAAACAGTCCTGGAGTCACTTTCACAGGAAGCGAAACTGACTGCTACTGCTACTGCATGTACTGCAGCAGCCACTCAGCTTGGCAGCAACAAACGGCAAATTACAGCAAATTGCAACGCGCAGTTGGATACTTTTCTCCGGGAGTGCACACAGTTGTTGCAAGGAGGAGTTACCAGCTCATGTTTCAGTTACAGTTTCGGATAGACCCCGGCCTAGCGCAGCGCAACTAACTTTTCCAGATGGGTGCAATATGACAATGGTGATTGCACCAAAAGGTGTTTGCTTTTGGCACGATCGTGCTTAGGAAATCGTCCGTTCGTGCCGCGGAACATGTGAGCTGAATGATTGCGACTGCGATAGGTATGTGATTTCCAGTGTTAATTGTCCTAAGGTCACTTACGCAACATCGTGACAGCCAGCTAATTCCCCGTACATGCCATTGTTGTTTGTCTTAAACGAAAACGTTCAAGATGTATCAATTTCGCCAGCAGACACGGTTGTTTGTTTAGCGAGGAAAATCAACATCGCTCAGTCGGAATACATCGGGAATGACGGGCTCGGTTCCATCACCCGTGGCTAATCCCTGTGAATCGGGACAGACAAATTTAATCCTATGTTATTTTTACATCCAACGTCGCGTGTGCTATTTGATCACATACATTCCCCGGTGATTGCGGTGCCAGTTCTCGCTTAAAAGACACCGTCCGGTTGAGCCGCATGGTCTCCAGGGCCAAAACGGGACGCGAATGTGAGGTTTAATACCATTTTCCCTGCAATGGATATGAGCGCGTTTATTTTTACTTCGCCACATGAATCCCTCGCTGGTGCTAAACGAAGCATAAACGATAACGCGGGCCACCGTCGACCGACAGACAAACAGACAGACAGACAGACAGCGAGGCAAACGGTTGTGGTTGCTGCTAGTAGTCGTAAAGCCAAAGCCTGACTTACTGACTGACTGACTGCCTGACTGCACTACATTGCACTGCACACTGGATCGCATACGAAAAAGTTTTCTGATTCAACCAATCCAGCAGAGGTGTTCGCGCTAGCAGCACAATTCACCTGACTCGGTCTACAGTGGGGGATTCCCTGCTGCCTGCTGCTGAGACTCCGATGGGATAAATCTGTCAATCCAACTCCGTCTTTGTTGAGCTTATTATCGAGCATTATACTATTTTCCCTTCGTTTGCACCTTAAAGGCTTCCGTTGCGATATCCAGTCGCGGTTGCGTTTTGTTGAATTTTCTAGAGTTTTTATCCGATAGAATTCACTAAAAAAATCACGAGTGGAGCTCCACGCGAGCATTAACGAAAAGACGTGACTGTCACTTCTCAATCTACTTATTTTCAAAAATATCCTTTGAATTAGAAAGAAAATATAATATAATAAAATCTTCAGGATAAATTTATCCAGAAGTTTTTTCTTGCATGCGTGAAAATCCCCACCAGCTCCGTAAATCCTAGCCACTTCTGCACATTTGTCATGAAATCGCAACCCCTCCGAAGCGCGGGATAGTCATGATGTAATCGATATCTTGGAGATTATGTATAACTTCTTATTTCTATTTGCTCGGTATTATGCTGTGCAGCGATTTTATTATATCCACCAGGGAGGGGCAGGGCACCTACCAGTTAGTGACCGTGCCGGGGTAAATGCACAAAAAGCCTATTTTCCGCTTACCGAAGAGTAGAACGGTGTCAAACGTTGATCTGTTTTTCTGTTTAACCCTTGACAGGAAACAACAAGAACCTGAGAAACCAAAACGAACCATCGCCAGTGAGAATGTTCAGCACCGCTTTCCCCTATTCTCGGAGAATTCGACAACAGTTTAGTCTCGGGAGAAAAAAGAAAGGGAAAACACTTGAACTCTGAAGCCATTTGTCATCGAAAAGATAAGAGGCAGGCGACAACACACACTCAGACGCACTTCGACGGCAGCAAGACGCGATAAAGGCGGCCCCGAGAAGGTGGTACAGGCCAAGTGATTTCCTGGTACACTATACTCTTTACACGGGACCGTGCCTTGGCGTTGTAGACCCTTCCATTAGGCGCTATATAGGTACCTTTCCACTCTCGGGAGTAGGTTTGCTAGAAATAGATTTTCGTCGGGAAGCGATGGAGGTCGCGCTCGGATTAGATTTCTTCTGTTGGCAACATAAATAATCCATTCGGGTTCCACGGACTTTATGGCAATCGTCAGTCGGTCCGCGCGGCAGCTGAGGTTCAAAGCAAGAGCCCGTCGACACTCGACAGTGTGTTATGATGTTTATGGTAAGTGAGGAGTGGCAAATGATGGGGAAAATGATGGCAACGATCATTACGGTGACGGAATGTGATAAATTCAAGGCGTTTTTCACTTGGATATCATCACGGTTCGAAAACTAGCGGCGGATGTGGGCTAGGATGATAAATTGATCGATGATTTTTTCCACCGTGTGTTTGTTGGTTGTAATAATGCGTAACAACAAAATTTCAAGGCAAGTTGCCGATCGAAATGGCGCCCGTCCAAATATGGAACGTGCCTCTATTATTTCCGGCTAATGAACACCTTATACGTACCTCCGCAAGATACGGTTAACACAAAAGTTCCAAATGAAGGATGCTTCTGAGGGCTTCTTCTGCGATTCTGTCTGACTGATGGCGCTACTGCTTGTGTCCTGGCTCATTCGCATCAATGTAGCATGAGTAATTTCATTAAATTTCCATCAAACACAGTCTCTATTGCACACTCAACTCAGCCATCAGCAGGGTGCTTTCTCCATTTTCAAAGCGATGGAAAACTAATTAGTAGTTACCGGCATAAACTACACCTTGCTTGTGCGAGTTTCCATCCCACTTCTCGTACGGTGTCGGTCTGGGCCTGAACCCGAGGTTTCGCCATTACCAGCAGCGTCGTCGTCGTCGTCGTTCTCGTCCCCAGCGAAAGTAAGCAGCCAGCCGAACAAGTTTCGGTCCCGCTCTGCCGTTTAATTAAATTGTTTTGAGTAGGTTCTTATCTGCGTATGCATCTGCGACCATAAAATGGATCCTATCTACCAATTCACGTCCGATTACACCCAGCACATGGGAACCCAAAATCGATACCAAGTGTGAAACTCGATTGTCGGACGCAACACCATAAAGCTCGTATTCGCGTTGCATTTCGGAAAGTATAGGAACAACGCTGTTGAAGCTCTGAAAATACCAGATGAAATAAAAGACAGATAAAGAACAGACGAGGAACAATATTACCTTTCTGTTCAGAGGCGCAAGGTATAAGTGGAATCAAAGAAAGAAGATAAATATGTACCTGCCTGCACCTTCTCGTGCTATATACCCTTCATCTTCCCGTTCTCACTCCGAGCCACCCGTGCCATTGCTGGTGATAAAACCCACAAATAGTTAGCTCACAATTTACGACACGTTCCTGCGGTGTTTGAATATTTGACACGGGCTGGAGAGTCATAAAACACACCTGTCGGTTTCTCACTCTTTCGTTGATCCTCGCTCACCGAATTGGGCCGAAGAGCTAAGCAATGCCCTCTAGCCAGGATTACGCCAGCGGCTCGTGGTGAAGTTACGAAGACGCTGAAAGCGCCTTGTAGACCTGTCGGAAGTGTGGTTACTGCTGCTGTTCAGTTCATTTGAGGATTTTTGCTTTCGAGTAATGTATTGTGGGCAGTTCATTGCGGCACGGTGCGGTTGCACGTCTTTCGCTTCTTTTAGAATTCAACAAGAAATTGTTAGGACTGTGCATAAAAGTTGCGAAATATTACGCAATTTGTGTCTCGTTTGTTTGTATTTGGCTACTATGCCTTGATTCAATAGTATTTATTAGATTATCTAGTCGTTTTTGGGATTGCTATATTATCCTTTTGTGCCGTAAATTAATCAATGCGTATACGACACAAATAAGGAACATACACATTCAAAAAATTCTTGAGAAAAATTGAGTAACTAGAAAATTAACCTCTCTTAACACTTATGCATGACAATTGTAACAGCATAATAGCACAATGATGAAATACACAAACAATCAAACTTTGCCCTCTTTTCTGCTTTTTCTAGATAAGTGAAATATCCATCCCATTTTTTTGTAAAAGGTGGTATAAATGTTGAAATCAAATCTTTTTAGGAAATCTAACTACTAAATACTAATTTTCACATATAACCCAATCATATTTATCACATCAAAATGCAACCAACATAGGATTAAATGCTTTAAAATTGATTTGGAATTGTTCCCAAAACAATCATCATTTGATAAAACAATTCATAGTTTGAGTTTCAAAGTTTGTAGTGAATTCAGAAGCAGAATTAAGACGTTATTTGAACAATATCAAAAAAAAAGTTCAAAAACGTACACATAGCTGAAAAACATGCATTCATGTTTCAACTCGATAGAAATTAGTAAACTATGATATTTTTTCAATAAAATAATGCTAACTCAAGACCACGTATTATTTTTAAAAACTTTTCTCCTATGTATCTTTTTTATTGAATTGCAAATCACAAAACTAAAAACTGAGATACGTGAAAAAGTACACGCAAAATTTGTACTTGTTATTTTTAAAGCAACAGCGGACAATTCTCCCGTTTGTAACAAATTAGTTTGTTAAAAAGCACATATTAATCTCCAGTCAAATAGCAGCACATATTATCGTATATTTTGCACATGATGTCCTGGATTTTTTGCTGACACTTTGGGATTACTTCCTACGCCTAGTGTATACAAATAATAGGCGAAGATGTAGATAAAAATTTTGTCCTTTAAAAATATATACACTGTGAAAAATATTTTGGTTTACTTGACAACTTTTTAAGATGATAAATTTTTTTTTGCGGTTTTTGTTTCAAACATTTTTTTTTCCACGGTGAAAACTTTAAACGGCAAATAAAATTACAACTTTGCCAAAGACGTCACACCGATCAAAGAAGCCGTTCGAGTTGTAAATATAGGAGCCTATTACAGAAGACAAGGCGAGCAGCGAATGTCTCTCCTGACCAATTTTGGTATGCAAGCCATGTTGAAAGCATAAATTTATCGCCTAATGAACCCATTCGTTTCTTACCTAATTTATTCGTGTAGCCTCAAACAAGACTCATTTGGACCTGCTTGGTAGTACAAGGTAGTACGTAGTAAGGTTTATAGTGCACACAAAGAAACCCATAATCGCTTTTAATGATTTCGCTATCATCTCCAGCAATTCTGGTAGCAGAGTACATTTAAGCGTTAATTAGTGAAATGAGCTGTGACGCGTCCAATTTGACATTCAAGACTGGAACACTACGGGAAAGATTCTGAAATGAACCTGAACGTTGCACCAATACTAATGCAGCGGTTATGATTGGTTAGCTAATGGTTAGATACGTGTAACTTGAGACCCTAATGTGGTCATTCACCTCTGTCCAGCAGCTCCTATCCGTATCCTGTTTTTCAGGTTGAGACCGTTAACGGAATCCATTGTTGGCTGGTTTTTGACAGAGGCGTTTGACGGATCAAATTTTCACCCTGTGACAGATTCTCGATAAGTTCCGGCAGTACAACTTACCGACTCACCATCTGTTTATAGATTTTAAGGCGGCATACGATTCAGTAAAAAAAAACGGGCTGTGGCAGATAATGCTGGGACACGGTTTCCCGACGAAACTAATTAGGCTGATTCGTATGACGCTGAAGGGATCGAAATCATGCGTGCGGATAGCTGGCGAGACATCAGCCGCGTTCGTCACGTTAGATGGACTACCGCAAGGGGATGCGCTTTCTAACTCAATGTTAAACATCGCCCTTGAAGGTGCAGTGGCGGAGCAGTACGAAGAGCAAACGTGCAAAGAAATGGTACGCTCATCACGAAAACTCACCTGCTCCTTGGTTTTGCGGACGACATCGATACCATCGGTATCGACCGTAGATCCGTGGAGGACTGCCGTAATCTCGCAGACTGACGAATGCGACAGCGAGTAAAATTTCCAGTACGAAGCTTTTTCCAAAAACGTTTGTATAATAAGTGTTAGGACGAATTTCAACAATCTGATCTGTACATAATGCATTAATATAATCACAAAACATTGTCGAATGTATGATTTGTGGAAAAAGATTTATTAACTGAAGTTATGTTACCAACGTCATTTTGTTGTAGAAACAACAATTTTATTTTCCCTGTTTCTACAACCGATTGGCGTACGTTCATCGTAGTATGCGACAAGTCACTAACAAAGATTTTCCTCTGCCATTTCCGCACTTCTTTCGTACGAAAATCACCAATGCGCTTCAGTTGTCCACGAACACGGACCAAGCTTCGTGGTCTTAGAGAGCTACAGTATGATCAATGTTTTTTAGATGGTAAACTTCGTGCCGCGGCGAATTTTATTTGAGCAGAGCGTCCTTTAGAGTCAATAAAAAGGGTACGATTTCCTGCCATAGAACCTCGACGACTTTCTCTGCTGATGTCATTCTCGGTAATGACCAGTTAGCCTAGGTACACTCACTTGTCAACTACCTCGATTTCATCACCGCTCAGCTGAATCCGTGGTAGGAGATTAACACGGTCTTTTCTTGGGTCGATTGCAGGCTTCTGTGCATCATCACGATTACGGAAATATCCATATTGAGTGGTGTTCGATAATTTTGGGATGTTCTCAAGAGAGCAGAAGTCGTTAACTTGGATTTCAAAAAGATAATATCTGGCCTCTTGGTATCATTTAGGTTCCGGAAATTGTAATATTGGGTGGTATTTGGCCATTTTGATCTGATATTCGGAAACCAGAAGTTGCCATATTAGAATTCAAAATAGTCTCTGGGGGCGATTCTTGGCTCCTGGGCATCATTTCGATCATTTCAGGCTGTTTCCCGGAAAAATTGTTTCAAATATGTGTTTCATTTGTACGGAAACCTTCTCTTGCAGAGAAGAGAGAGGTGTCGTACCATCATAGAAATATTTCCTGCTCCCAAAAACTTTTACATGCAAAATTTGATTCAATTTGCTTGATTAACAACATAGTTGGGTTGGATTTACGTCACGTTGAGTAGAGATGGCGGTTACGTAATTTCGTTTTCGTGAAATAATGACGCTATTTTTTACGCGTTTGATCAAATTTTGGTGCCTATAGGTCCGATTTGGAGTCTTCAATCGTTCAATCACAAAAAACACAAGTCGCTTACGTCAGTCTGCGAGATTACGGCAGAGGAGGCCTTCGTAGATGGGGAATGATTTGAACTGGTTGATGAATTCGTTTATCTTGGTACGCTTGTGATATGTGACAACGATATAAGCTATGAAGTGAAAAGACGAGTTGCAGCTGCAAACAGGGCCTTCTACGGACTACGTAATCAGCTAAGTAGTTTGCAGACTCGCACAAAACTAGCGCTGAATAGGACGCTGATACTCCCGGTGGCCCTTTACAAACATGAAGCATGGACGCTGAAGGAAGCTGATCGACGAGTGCTCGGAGTTTTTGAGCGTAAAGTTTTGCGATCGATACTTGGCGGTAAATTGGAAAATGGAGTGTGTCGCAGACGCACGAGTGAATCACGAGTTGTACCAGGTATTCAAACATGCTGATATAGTGAAGGTAAAACAGCGGGGCAGGTTTCAGTGGGCTGGACATGTAGCCAGAATGCCTGACGAGAGAGCCGCCAAAAATTATTGTGGAGTAGAGAACCAGGAACGGCTGCCCACGATAGAAGAAGCTGGACATCTGTAATTCGTTCGGTCCTAGAATGGTCCGTTAGCCAACAAAGTAAAGTAAAGTAGGTAATTGTTTTTAGTCATTCAAAGTTATATTCAGGATTATTTTCTTTTTGACTTCTCATGAATTTTAAGGATATTTTCCAACATCAACTTTTGCCTACTTGCTTTGTACTTTGTAGAAACGTTTTAGAGTTTTTAACGTTTAGTTTATGATTTTTTATATAATTTTTCGATATAATTTTTTTGGTCTCTCATTTGGTTTATTTTAAAATCAGTCTTTTTAGAGTAGATTTTAAAATCTATTGTGATGGTAGTCTGGTGTTAAGAGGTGAGTTTTAAATCGTTCAAAGCATAATTTATTATTTTATATTGCTTGGTATCTTCTGAACCATGAAGACGATTGCTTTGCCCTTTCTGCTCTGTTCTTTTCGTTGTTTTGATGTGTTTCTCAGCGCTTTTAAGCTGAAGTTTGTAGAGATTCTTTTCATTCAGGGCATTTTTAGTCTAAGCGGTTTTCAGCTGTTTTAGGTTAGTCTCTTGCTTGCTGATGTTCAATCACAAAATAAACCACTGGAATAAACATTTTACAATTCCTGTTCGTGAAATATGTGCACGTGTAAAAGCGGGGAGGGGGAGAGCTCGTTTGGAGGAAGGGGGGTCTAAAATGACGACTTTTGTATCCACGTACATCGTGGACGGCCCCAATATTTTTGAACAAAATTTCAGACAATTTCCTAAAAGTGAACTTTTGACAAATTTTCATTTTAAAGTTATTTATTTACCTATTTCTAATTAGGGGAACTGCCCCATTATTCATCTCATTAAGCCGACATTCACGAAGAATGCACGGATTAAACACCAAATCTTCACGAAATCATTGAACAAATAATCAAAATCCGCTTACGTGCTTCTATGGAATCGTTCAGCATTGTATAGTTAGTAAAATTAGCTAGATTTATCCTGAATTTTGTAAAACAAACAACTTTTCACAACGCGTCCAAATACATCTCAAAACTTGAATCACTGCTCAATTATTCATCCCACGACGCCCTCATATTCATCACACTGTTAATCATGAATGAATCACATTATCATGAATGAACGTAGCCGCAGCCCGTCGTAGTAGGTTACCTAAATATCCGCTGTTGTTGTTTACGTGCAAAATTGGTAACCTAGGTAAACACTGCAGTACTGTCGATTTATGTCAATTATGTTGAAATAATTTAACATTTTCAGTATGATTTTTTCGTATTTACAGAAACTGATTTGGAAACTTTTGATTTTCTTCAACGTAGTGAAAACAGATTGAAACACATACAGTTGAAATTTAGGAATTGTAGAAATTCATCTCATGTATTTGTGCTAATTCAAGCTTGTTTTAGGAAATTTGAGGTGAACATTTCAAAGATCGAAGTATTCTTAGTGTAGTGAGTGATTTGTTTAGTGATTAAAATAAAAAGTGGTCCGCTAGTGATGAAAAAAACTTTGGTTGGCTGCTGAACGAGTCTCGTTGTAGCCATATATAACAATGCGCGGACTCTGTTTTCTGAGGAAGGTGATTGAATTAAATGAGTTTTCGAGTGCAGATGCTCGAAAATAATATCAAATTTAGAGCTTTTAAGTGAGTTTTTGAGGATTCTACTTTATGAGAAATCTAAAATGAACTAAGAAGAAATTCGATGAATTAGCAGTTTGGGTTAAGAAGAAAATATGCGTATTTTTCTGTGTTCAATTTTATTTTCATGTTGTATGAGATAAATGTATGGGCTGAGATGAATAATGGAGCAGTTTCCCTATTTTTTCGAAGAAATATAAAAAAGGTTTTGAAAGTTATCGCTTGAAAAATTCTATCTATCTATTTTCATTATTCAGATGTACCAATTTATAAAAAATGTAGTCAAATTTAGAAAAAATGAAGTATTCAAAGTTGCTTCATTTAGTAAGGCTTACATACCCACAAAGTTTTCTTGGATTCTGAGAGAGTGCTACCAGTCCTTCACTCGAGTTGGCGCAAAATCAATCAATAGTACGATTTTAACAATTTTACCCAAGAAAAAATTTCCTGGAATGACGATGACAGTAATTTTTTTATGAATTCAGGTTATTTCAGGTCAATTTGTCTAAATGTTTTTTGACTATTTTGTCAGTTTTCATTTGACGATATCAATTTCAAATATATATTTGTCAACGTTTTTTCTAATTTTAACATGATTAGTTATTTTCGAGCTTGTTATGCCTTAATCTTTTTTTAAATTTTAATCGAAATTAGTCGTTTTCTTGATTATAATTTCGTTATTTAGGACAATCAATAATATGTTAGTCTTGCTTTATTATTGAATTGTCTTTACCCTTTTTATTTTCTTGAACTGATTGCTTTGAATCAAGTGAGCTATTTTTTACAATGTATACGCTATACGTAGGTATAACTCTTTAAAAAGAAACTTGGGTTACAAATTTTTTTATCATATTTTCGAAGAATGGTGTATTAGCTCTTTTATGAATATATAGTACAGATTTTATTAAGCGTAAACCGAAACCACAATTTCAAGCTTGTCTTGTAATATTGGTACCTAATTAAATCATTTTTGTCTCACTTATTTTCTTTTTATTTTATTTCATTTGAATATTAAGTTATGTTTATTTCCACATTTGCTTTAATGGGATCTTGTTTCTCCGATATCAATTTCGATTAATACAGTGAGTATTCATGAACTTATTCTTTGCTTTGGTGATTCTCTTCTGAACTTATCAGAGACAGATAAATCCTTGGATATAAAATTCAAAACATACTCTTTTTTATTATTCATATATATTCGTATAAAGTTGAATTTTCATCGATGCACGTACATATCCTGCGAGGGAAACATTCCAGACACTAGAATTATTTACCATCTCCCTTCGTTATGCAAAACTGCCGTGCAGGAACGCATTATTCTTACACTTAAACTGAACAGGGGCGATGGCTGGCTGGTGGAAATCAATGCAGCATAACAAACATACTCGCACGCACCACCCGTCAGCGCACGCTCCGGGAAAAAGGGATCAAAGGATTTTGTCGCTAGATTTTTATGCTAACCCGAACTGTGTTTCTTGTGCGATAAGAGCTTTATACAATCGAAATATCCACAATCCCGAGGGTGTCGTACAATTCTGAGGAAATTAAATTTGTTCGAGTTCGGAGAATGACTCTGGACTTAACGACGCTAACAAGTGGATCGTTTGCTTCCACAACTTACCTGCTACTGGGGATAGTTTCCGCATAACACACCACCGTGACTTCCACTAGAATGAGGGATGAAAAAGGTTGTTGTTATTATTATGAGCTAGGTTGTTTTAGTTTGACCCAATCTGCGATTCTAGGCTAGAGTGCTAGAGTGTTTCGGATTATCCTTTACATGATTTCGAAGTAAATAAATCACTGCTTATCAGAATAACCAACTGTTTTCAACTTATCATTTTCATTTAAATTTCACGGAATGTTTCTCACTTAATTTTAGCTGATAAGATACCTACACCAGTATGCTGTTCTTACGTAAGACAATCTTAGACTTCGGCGTTTTTTCTCCTACTTCATTCCTCTCCGCTCGGAAGTGAAATTATTCTCTGTCTATCAACATTTTTCAACCATCATCATCTTGATACCATCTGGCCGATAAGAAAATCGTTCAATCCTCTCTTGGACGTGGTGAAATCTCTGCTCAGCGTTGTTGATGCGGCATATGTTTTTAGCTAAACGTGATTTGCATAAAAATGCGTTATGAAATCAATTTTGCTCTTCTACCCAGGCACCGGGCACACAGAATCAACAGCCGACGAAAATAACCGAGTGACTTGATTCAGCTGTTGGCCGGGTTCAGAAGCAGAAGCAAACGTCCAACAATATTGATTCTTCGCTCCAATCGTTGAATCCGAAAATTTGTGTCTGCGTCAGTGGGTGGCAGTGCTTTGGGGCAGTTTGGCATTTCTTTTCGTCATCAATCTGCCCGGCTGGCTGACACAGATCGCTTAACCTCACCGGAAGCACTTTTTTTCGGAAGCACATCCGGCGTCAAGAGCTCGAAAGGATTTGCGTTGGTCCCAATCCGTTCTGACTCTCGCCAAATAATCCATCCATCGGAAAGAAAAGTGAGAAGAGAAAAAAACCCGAGATGATCAAATTATGCAAATTACGATGCCGTTCAATATTATACGAAAAAGTTTTAACAGCGGCGGTTCTGGGATTCATCTCCCGTACCGTCTCCACCGGAAGGGCTCCCGCCGGAATCAACTTTCGGACAGAGAAAATCCGGACTTTGAATGAATTGCAGGAAAGGCAGGCCATAATCTGACTAAGCCGTTTTTACGCCTTCCAATTTGAAAGTCGACCCCAGGCTGCCCGAAGGCTTTTCCCATTAGGACGGGTTTGTTCCGACTACCAGCAGTAGCCGCCTATGAACGTCAACAACCTGAAGAGGCAAATAATGTGGCCTAACGTCTTGCGTTCCAGATGGAAGCAGTAACAACAACACGAACAAAAAAAAAATAAAGTCATGAAGCGGTTAAGAAATGAAGCTTATTTTAGTGAAGCCATCAAGCGACCTGAGCAGAGGAGGAGGGGAAGCAAAAGAAGTTCGATGAGAAAACTTCCCAATCGGGATAAGTTTGTCCGTTGGTGGAGGCCCCGCAGTGTAGAGGGAAACCATAGCAAAAGGGTTGGGGAAGACCACAATATCAAATTTCCGAACTCGAGCGGACGAACAAAGTTCAGAGGCAAAAAGGATTGACGTGGAAGCAATCCCAAGAACGCGTCTGTGAACTTGTTAAACGTGCCTTCAGTGTCCACACCTCATGTAAGCGTTCGTGTTAACAGTGGTAGAGAGACTGAAACCGGTTATTTTTTTGAGTGGATAACATAATCTGATTTATTTATTTTTTGTTTGTTTGTTGAATCCTCAAATTCAAGAAATATGGTCACAGCGTGTTGAATTATTCAAGGAATATATTGAAATTGTTTACTTCTAGCAGTATCATCATATTACTTACAAGTAGGTCATTCACTCAAACAGCCATCGTTAAATATAATATTCTCCCCAAAAGAAACAACAGCCTGCTTACAGCAAAGCTAAGGGCAAAGCAATAACACCCTCCATAATCGATTCCCCGCCTTGACCCGTGGCGAAGTTCTTATCATTCAGGCACTGTCTTGGTCCGGCGATAATCGTCGAAAAGACCGACAATGAAGCGGCAACCCAACTGAGAGAGAGTTACTGCCACTGACCCTTCCGCCTTTTATGACAATGAACCCCGATAGACCAACTCTTTGCCCCTGTACACTTGGCGGTGAAAGTCCGTAGAAGCACAACAAACGGCGCAGAGCATTAACAAGTTTAATAGATTCTACTGCTCATTTCCACACAAATGATGTTGGAACTTTGTTTTGCCGGCGCCCGGTTCGTACCTTCGGCAGGACATCTTTCGAAACGAACGATGGTGGCGGTGGTAGTGGTGACAACGCCCTAAAGGATTCCCACTTCGGCCCCGCTTGGCGAGGAACACCCGGTGAGAAAGTTTTAATCCTATCTTCAAATAAATGAAATTGTAATCCTCCTGTTTTTCCGCCTGCGTGCGCTATTTCCGGTGTCGCTCCAGATTTGTGATCTTTGTCCTCCGTACACTAGCGGGGTCGACAATTTGCACACCACGTAGCGACCTATCCACCGAGAGTTGCAGCCGCCAAAGAAGAATGTCGGTGAAGGCGTACCTAAGGAGTGCTGCGAACTTTTATCCCCAAGACTTAGCAACTTTTAATCTGCTTATCTTATCGATTGATGTTCGTCCCGGTTTCGCTTTGTCGTGGCGAAAAACTAACGCTCCGTGGAGAAGCAGGGTTGATCTAGCGTGGAATGAAAATTTATCACCTGCCAGACTCTAAGTGTGTTTTTCAACACGAGAAGTCCCCACTTTCGGAGCGCTAATAGTGTTTTAGCTTAGTGCAATTTCCTTAAAAGTTACTGCTCCAATTCAATTAGTCAATTTAAACGTAGTTGTTGTAATTTAATTTGTTCAGCAAAATTGTTTTTCCTATTTGATATAATCTAGTTTTGTTCTGAATCCGATTTTCCGCCAGTAGTCGGATTAAGCAGAATATGAATTCCTTCCCGCTCGATCTCTCCAAGATAAAATGAAAAACCGCAATAATTCTGCCCTTGACAGGCTCATCGTAGTTGAAGCAGTTCCGGAGGATTCATTTTGAGCTTCTCTGTCTGTCTTTTCCAATTGTATCGTTCATCTTTACTTTCCAAGAACCACCCACTCCCTGACGTCTCTTGTTGAAAAAGAACTTTCCCGGTTCATTATTGGGCAAATACTACACTGCCCTCGCAGTGGCGAGTGCCAGGGAAAAATGTAAGAACGCAAACTTTCTCATTTTGTGCAACTCAAATTGAGCGACCAGGTCGCCAAAAATCTTATAATTAAAAAGAATTATGAAAGTTGGTCACGGCTTGGTACCGGCTCCGCTTCCCGTTGAAACAACCCCAAAGAGGAATTCCGAAATCAATTAAATTTTGGAGAGTGCGCGCTTGAAATTAGTTTCTCTCCCTGTAGCATTAATCTTTGTTAACGTCGGGAACCTTCTGGCTCGGCTTTTGGGGGAGCAGCAAGCAAGCAAGCATAACTTTCAGATGTTTTCATCGACGGTTGGACTGAACTGTCATCCGCGGCCAGTTCGAGGTTCGAAACGCTCTGTACCCGAAATCTAATAAAATTAAACCCGCATGATAATTGCTTTGGCCGGCGAAGGAAATTGCCGTTTAATTGCTGTGACCCTGCCGCTAGATAGAAATGCTTTCGAAATAATTAAAAGATCAAAGCAAGTTTACTGCTGGTTCATGCTGCAGTGCGTGGCAGATGGAAAAGGAGTGGAGTTTCTTAGGATAGGAGAATAGAATTTCAATTTCGGTTGTGAATTGCCGAGTGAAATTGCAACCAAATTTTTATAATGGCAATATCGACTTAATTTTGATCAATTATTCATAATAGTTACAAGAACTTTTTATTATTATTTTAGTTTAAAAGGTCGCAAAGTAATAAATGATGCTAAATTTTTGATTATTTTCAGTACCTAATAATAAAAATATAATTGAACGACCAACGTGAAATTTTTTTTTCTTCGTCTAAGAACGTGAAATATTGATAATGTCAGTGTTTTACTTTTGAACTTTCACAAAGTTTGATTTAAAAAGATCATATCGCAATTCTGTGAATTTTTTGACGGCATTGTGATCTAATAAATTCTTCTGCCAATCACATTTAGAATATGTTTTACCTATTTTAAAACGTCTACTTGTGTTCTTAGGCTAAATTTGAAAGTCAGTTTCTGTCTTTTTTGATTTCGATTCATGTTATGTTAAATGTTAAAAGTTGAATTCAGTAATTAAAAACTGTTTTTGTGTTACTTTAATTTAGAGTTTAGATTTAAAGCGTTTTTAGGTTATTAGTGTTTCAGCAATATTGGATTAAATTTGAGTATGAAAAATTACATATTTTCAAAAAAGTGTAGCAAACCTTGAAACTTGTGAAAATGAACTAGACAACAACCTTATTTCAACAACTTTGTTTGTTTCCACACAATAATTCGATTTCCTTGGGACGTGCTTCGGAGCAAGAAATAATTGTCTTGATGAAGGATCTAGGTGACTAAAAAGCTACGGACCGGATGAAATTCCAGCATCCTTTCTCCGTTTTGTTACAAGATGTCTTCAATTTGTCGAGCATTCGGGCAATTTCTCTGATTTTTAACGGATTGCGAAGGTTATTCCTTGATACATGTATGGTGATACAGCACAGGTCATTAATTTAAGTTTTATACAGTCATCAATATGGTTTCCGCTCTGGATCAACAAGCATCAAGTGTTTTTGGATTTGGATTTGAGAAAGGTGTTCGATTCGATTAATCACGAAGTTCTGTTATGTAAGCTCGCTATGCTCTTCTAGTTATGTAAACTCGAGTGATATGCTCTTCTAGGTCAAACAAACGATTTGATACAAGGCTATCTATCATCGAGAATGCAAATCGTTGTGTTGTTAGTCTCACTCATAAACAGTATATAACACCTCACGTGAGGTTCTCGTTGTTACCGCTTTCACACTCTGGAGCATTGTCCATTCAAGCTATTTCTCGTTCTTTCTCGCTGCCTTCTTTGCTCGCATTCATTTCCGAAAACATATGCAGACACACCCGCCTACTCTTTTACTCGCGTATACTCCCCTACTCGCAAGTACAACCAGCCAAATACAATTTTTGATAGATACATTGCGATGGTTGCGGAGGGACAAAAAACTATTTCAAATAGGGTAACGGACTACTTCGGTAGCGGTTTGCTTCGGCTGGTTTTGCATTAGATTGCTGTGAAAAACTTACCAATGCAGTCCGATACCCTGCATGTTCAAGTATGCGATGCTTCACAGATTCTTCGCCCACTTTCGGCTGTCGGTACGTGAAGCGAAACCAGGTGGATGAAAAAATATTTATATTTCGAGCACCTTTTTCAAGCTCTCCTTCTAGTCGTGCAATTTTAGTCGTGTACTCCTACTTGCAAGCGGGAATTCGCGTACTCTTTCACTGAATAGCAAGACAAAAGAGTTTTTGCTTGCCAGTGCAGCAGAACAGCTACTCTGGCGGGTACATGGAGAAGATAGAGTATCTCGGAAGCGTGTGTGCAAAACACTTGAGAAGCGTAGCATGTGTGGTTTTGCTTCTCGCTCGCTTTGCAGCGCTGATCACCATTGGAGTACCTCAAGGCAGCTTCTTGGGGCCTCCACTTTTCTTGATATATGTCAATGATCTGCTAATAATGCATGGATTACCACCGACAATACATCTTTGTCTCATGTATCTTTTGGCTCGAATGAAGGATAACATGAAGAAATTGCAGATATACTTCATCGAGAATTTACGATCGATCGAGAAGGCCGCAATTCTGTAAAAAGTTTCCAACTTTAAAAAAGCTACAATATTTTATTCACTTTCCTTGGTGTCAGTTTATCTTTAAGAATTCTTTTATATGTTTGAATCATTCTGAAACTAGATTCGAGATCGTTTTCTTGTATGCTACTTCGACTCTTGTGAAGTATTTTTCAGTGATTGTAGGTTAAATTTTGAATGAATACCAAATACCAATACCATAATTTTTCGGAAACAGACATGTCGCTCAGCGTTTTCAAAATTTCAAAATACTTTTTTTCTGCTGTAAAAGTTTATTTTAATTTTTATCTTCTCAGACGAATTCAGTCAATTTACATTTATTTTAAAATTGTGTGAAGTCATTTTTTAGTTTTATACAATTTAATGGTTTAACATTATTGAAGCGTTTTCCAGTGGTTTTATCTGGAATTCTGAAAATTTTCCAGCTATTCTCAGCTTAATTTGAAGTCAACATAGCCTTTTCTGACCCTCGGATCGAGGAACAGGATCGATTTTTGCCTCGTTGGCCTTGGAGACGATTTTAAATTAAGCGATTCGAAGCTTAATTTGGGATCAAATTGTTGTTCCAAATTTTAGAAGCAGCTTTGAGTTTAATTTAGGGTCTTTTTTCACTAGTCAAGCCTTAAAGACATCTTTTAGCAATACCAAGCTTAATTTGTGTTCAGTCTCTTCTGGTTTTTAGCTTAGATTAGCTAATTCTCAGCCTAATTTGGGATCAAATCATGCTTTTCTTGATTTTAGTTTGAGATCAATTTTTTTATCAGTTTTCCTGGATTTCCGACTCAATTGTAAGCCCTTCCAAGCTTAATATAGAATTAAATTTTTTTGCCTCTTCTAGGAAAATAAATTCTTTTTTCGCCTCTCTAGTCTATAGAGTGGTTTTCAGGGTTCCCATGCTCAAATTGATATCAAATTATTCTTTCAAATTTTCACCTTTAGAAGCGGTCCTGAGCTTAATTTAGGATCAAATGTCTTTTTCGCCTATGCCGGCCTTCAGAAGCATTCTTCAGCAATTTAGAGTTTAATATTGGATTACATTTTTTTTGCCTCTCTTGGTTAATGTTGCTATGCCAGTATTACCGTTTTTCAAGATATTTGGCTTGCAGATATTAATTAATTAGTTATCGCTTGTTCTTTCATTAAAAGCAGTTTTTTTTCGGCCTCCGGGGTTGAACCTCAAAAATCACCCCCGTACTAACGGCAACAATCAAGACTTTGCATACAAAGTAAGCTAATTTTTAAGATGGTAAATCTGATATAACCCATTTAAAGACGCGTACAATGGATGCGCTCAGCCAGAAGGACTCGCTCCATTCGACAGGGAAAACGATTGAATTTTTTACTGTAGTCCTTAGAAGCGCCAATCGGATAATCCGATAAAGTTGATCGTAATTCCATTGCTTAGAAAATATTCAAGAATTAGGTCAATCCGGGTTATTTTAGCTAAAAATTAGTTCTGAAAAGTTCCGCCTTCAACGTGTTTTGTTTTCAAAACTGGTTTGCAGTGCACCCTCTTAGCAGTCGTTGAGCCTTTGTGGATACCGTAAAGCGGGGCAAATAGAAACAGTCTTTGTTATATCTTGCAGTGTACAAAAAATAATGCAATGTCTACCCGATCAGTCAAAAATACCAGAATTATAACAAATCTTGATATTTTGTTACGAACTTTTTGTATCAACTTGTGTTCAAAACTTGGCCTCGTTAATAGTTAAAATATCAAAATTCCTATCAAAATTACTTACTAAATATTACAAATTATAGCAAGCTTTGTAAGGTTTCAGGCAGAAAAAATCAGAATTAGTTAGAATGTACAATACTTTGTTAATTTAATAACAAATTTTGTTATGAATATGCTTAAAAAACACACTTTTGAACATTCAAGTGCAAGATGAACTGAATTTGATATAATTATGTACTTTTTATCATTCCGACATAACAAGAATATTACAGGCTTTGTTATTTTCATCAGGTTGAGATATATTTTTGTTACCCGTTTGTTATAATCGTTTGATCGGGTAGGGTAACGGGGGTATTTTGGCCAGCTTTGGGAAGTGTTCGCACAGTTCATTAAAAACAAACACAATTTTTCAACATAAATACCTACTCTATTATACCATTGTTAAAAGCTTAGTGTCTATTTCAATATACACCGTTCAACAATGCAATATATTGAAGAATATCCTAGAAATATCAAAATTTTTACGAAGTACTAAAAACATATTTTGATCCACCAAATTTTTACTTTGGCCCACCTTTATATCTACAGACGTGTATGGAAATAGTTCGGACTAATTATATTTAAGATCATCATCGGTATTTTTAGGGCAAAAATAGTGGGTTTGAGGAGAACATCCTTCTGCTGTGAATTTTTGTAAATTTTAGGCATTTAAAAATGAAATGATTTGGCTTATAGCGGTTTGACAGGCTTTCTAATCCAGTTTCATATCATATATTCAAAAAGAAGCAAACATATTTCGGCCATGCGTTTAAACAATTTTTCAACTTTTTCCAACATGTTAGAGTATAAAAACTGTTTCTATGGCATTTTATTGATATTACTACAACAACGAATTGTTTCATAAGCATACATAGGGTAATCGCTCCATTATTCATCTCAACAGCTTGGTTCACCTATATTCATCTTATTTCCCTCATTTGTCCAATTTACCGTAAAATTTCTACAAATTTTTGAAAGTAAATCTATTTGCTTCTCGATTTTCTCAAGTGGCTGAAAGTTTTACGTTGAAAATATGCTAAAACTCGACGATAAATTGATTAAAGAGGTGTGATGAGATGAATATAGGTACTGAGATGAATATACGAGCGGTTACCCTATTTGTTACAATAGCTTCCGGACATTGACTTGTATATTACCACTTCCTCTTGACTTTGGGTTGACTCCGCCATGACTTTGAATATGTATGAACTAATTCCAAAATAACACTACCTAGAGCCAGTTTTTCGCCGAAAATTATAGTGTAGTATGATTCTTAAGTGTGTAATTCAATGTTGCATGCATAGTTTTCTAATATTCATTGAATTTATCAGATAAAATGCGTAAAATGTTACCGGGTGGGCCAAAATATGCATGTGGGATATTTTTGCCGTTGCCCTAAATTGAATATAATAGCTATAAAACATGGGTCTAGATTTCTTTCCCCTACCAAGGATGCAAATATCATGTTGATGAATAAATAATTCATTCATTCATTGAAAAAAATGTTGCATATTCCTAGAAATACTCAGCAGTATTTCTGCTCTTTTTTGATGGAAGTTTTGAAATTTCGTTTGGAGAAAAAAGAGCTACATCATCTTTATTGATATGAGTATTTAAAAAGCAGAAATATTCGGCTTATTACTTCATGTCTGTCATCTCAATGTATCGACATGTCCCAACAGAATTTGGAACGTAAGTATTCAGGATTGATACGTTTTGTACGTTTTTTTGCCTTTCTCCTAAAAAGGTATAGCAATCACTGAAAATACTAAAGGTATAAAAGTGCTCCAAAGGGCCGAATGTCGTATGTCACTCGACTCAATTCGACGAGCTGTGCATTTTCTGTATGTGTGTGTGTAACGCTCCATCAATCTCACTCGATTTTTTCAGAGATGGCTAAACCGATTTTCATAAAATTCAATGCAAATGAAAGGTCTAGTTGCCCCATGAGTCCCTATTGAATTCTATTGTAATCGGATTTTTAGTTCAGAGCTTATGTATAAAAATGTAAAAATCACGAAACATCATTATCTCAGAAACTACACAACCGATTTGAACAAAATTGGTTTTAAATGAACGGACTACCTAAAAAAACCTGAATATGTGGTTCAAAAGTTATGGAAAGAAATGTGTTCTGGAGACTGTTTAATCTCACTCATATTTCTCAGAGATAGCTGTACCGATTTTCACAAAATTAGTGTCAACCAAAAAGTCTAGGTAACAGTCTATTGAATTTCATTGTAATCGGACTGTAACTTCGTCTGTAATATACCAAAATGTGAAAATCACGAAACTTCATTATCTCACAAACTACACAACCGGTTAAAACAATATTTGTATCAAATTAACGGGCTAGTCAAGGGTTAACTAAAGAATTTTATAATGAATAGGCATGTGGTTCAGCAGTTGTAAAAAGAAACATGTTCCGATGACTTTTCAAATTCATTCGTTTTCCCAAAGACGACTGCCTAAAATGGCCGAATACCACCTAATATGAGTATTTTTTGAAACCGAGATGGTATCCAGAGGCCGCAGATCGACCCCAAATGTCGTTTTTAATTCTTTTACAGAGATTTACCGCTTTAGACTATCAAACTGATCACTTCCAATCGATTGTGAACCCTAAACTATTGCAAGAAATACGTTGACATGAGATAGGCTGGCGTAATCCTGAGTTTACCAACACGAACTCTTCAATTTTTTTCATTTTTCAAACTTTCTCGAGGTCAAAATTAATTGTCAACTGTTTGTTAAGATTGTTCAGATTTGTTTCATATATTCTTTTGCTTTAGTCAGCCTTTTTGATAATTTTCAACCTATAAGAGAATTTCATTTTTTGTGATTGTGTTGAAAATTGAAATTTTACTTCTTTCAATCAATCTCAGGCCCACAGGAGTGTGATTTTTTCGACGTAGGACTACGTCTTTGTTTTTTATACTAGATTACATTTTGTGAAATTGAAAATGAAACTAGAAAATGATGCGTCAGATTTCAAACGGTTATAGCAAGCGAACGACTTAATGCATCTTTGTCATTTATGTGTCGGTGGATAGATAAAATGTGTAACAATTGTCTGATATAATGTTTAATATTGTTGCTTGACTGCTTAATGGTGAAAAAATGTGAAAAGTTCCAAGGTCAAGCTTTCCCATACATTTCCATCGCTATTGGTTTGCTTCCTGAGCACGGATAACAATAACATGGACGGAATAAATTCCACTGCCTACATATATTGACTCAACAAAGTGTTTTGTTCCGTTTGTCTTTCTCGAAACTGCGATTGCGTGTAGAAAATTCAGCTGCAGTCTAGTTTGTCACACAATAGCGAGTGGAGTATAGCTGTTAGAGCTACGCGACATTGAGAAACGAGAGCTGCGTACGAGTCAATTTCCAGGCACCGCAGAGCATGTTACCTTTATTTTGCATACGGCAGCAACAGTTACCATCGTACGCTGCAGGATATTTTGCTGTCTACTGGAGGGCACAGCGGAGAGCAAATTTTATGCGCGGCCAACAAAATATTCAATACTGGTGGTGGTGGTGCGATCATCAGCGTTCTATAGCACGAGCTGAAGATTATGGAATCGGTTCTTTTCAGAACTATAGATGCTTGAAGATAATAGCATATAATATATACATTTAGTCCTACGTTACCATTTCACACAACCTCTAGGGCTGTATACCTTGTAGTATTTTGAAATAATTTTTTATTTGTATTTGTTCAAATTTGAAGCTCAATCAGCATTTTTGCCTTTCTCCTAGAAAGGTATAGCAATCACTGGAAAAACCAAAGGTTTAAAAGTGATCCCAATGGCCGAATGTCATGTACCACTCGACCCCTTTCGACGAACTGGGCATTTTTGTATGTGTGTGTGCAACTTTTTTTTCTCACTCACTTTTCTTAGAGATGGCTGGACCGATTTTCATAAAATTAATTGCAAATGAGGGTCTAGTTGCGCCATAGAATGCTATTGAATTTCATTGTAATCGGGATTTTAGTTAAGAGGTTATGTATCAAAATGTAAAAATCACGAAACATGTGTGTGTGTAACGCTCTCCCAATGTCACTCGATTTTCTCAGAGATGGCTGAACCGATTTCAATAAAATTAATTGCAAATGAAAGGTCTAGCTGCCTCATAACACTCTATTGAATTTTGCTGTAATCGGACTTTAATTTCGTCTGTAATGTATCGAAATGTGAAAATCACGAAACTTCATTATCATAGAAACTTCACAACCGATTTGAATAACATTGATATCAGATGAATGGGCTAGTTAAGGGTTAACTGATGAATTATGATTGAACACGTGGTTTCAAAGTTTGGCTGCCCTATACGTTCCCTTTTCATTTGATTGTAATCAAACTTAAGCAACCGTTATGTATTAAATAGATAAAACAATTAAAGTCTATTATTTCAAGTCGACTTATTTGAACATAACTAGTATCATACAAACGAGTCATCTCTCAAACTTACAAATAACCAGGCTTGTTAATACGATAGATTATCGTCGATAATCGTCATCGCCGATACCGATAACGTCTGCTATCGTTATCGACGATGACGATTGTATCTTTAAAAATTAACGTTATCGATGATAGCGATATTTAGTTACCTGACGTTATCAGCTCACTAACGTCTGTCAGAGCAAGTGCACTAGTAGCTATGTTTCGGTTGCTAAAGATGGCTTGATAACTAACAAAACAATCGCACCGAGCGTTGCTATTTACTTTTGGAAAATAACAACTCAAGGAAGGAAAAATTCTCGAGTAACAACGAAGTCATAAGTTTGGCAACGAACCGATCCGCCAAAGTGAAAACAAACTGCGAATTCGTTTATCAGACGTTATTGTTTCGATACCGTCCAGTAGCGGTTAAAAAGTTTTGGAAAGAAAAGGAATTCAAAGGCTATTCAAAACTATACCTGCTTTGATCAATATATATGGCCTCAACATGATTTAAATGTGGTATCGTAGTATTTAAACGTTCCTGATATCGCTCGTGATTAAATTGTTCGAAATTAAGAATCTTTTCTTTTATTTCGCTATTTGTTAAATACTAACATTACGTCAAATTTCATTTTTTATACTTTAATTACAACATCAATATTTTAGAACCCAAAGAGTGGATAAACATTTATTAGATTTAAGCATTTATGTGAATCTATTTTTACAAATAATAAGTTTGAATGAGAAAGGCTGAGTCTGACCGCTAGGTGGATGAATTTAGGTTTTTTTTTTCATTTGTAATCGTTTTGTATATATTAATTTACTCTTTTCTCAAGTACAAATTAAACCACGAAGATTTAATCATATTTAAATGCCTGTAAGAGATATTCATGCGTAAAATAAATGCATGACTTTTCAATAGCTGAAAATGCAATTTTGTTCATATATTATTAAGGCTGATACAATTTCGAATTCTTTTTATGTCCAAGGTAATCAAAGTTAAATAACACCCAAAAGAAAAAATATTTTTAATGAAAATTTGTATACGAGTTACAATGCACACTGGGCTAGGAATTGAATCTAACAGAACAAATTTACTAGCGCTCTCAGCGTTTTACCAATCGGTTTCGGATCTTCTGCAAAGTTTCTCGGTATAGTTGGGGCTTCAGTTTGGATGATTGAATTAGTTCGGAATTTAGCTGCGAAGCTGGCGTTGCGATTCCAACTTCTTTCCCTTACACGCTAGAGCTTTACGGGTTTAGACAAAGTTTTAGATCTCTTAATTTTATGAAACTTTACAAAATGTACAAAATTTCTAACCCTTCAAGTTACAGAAATTTACGAGTTTTTATAAAGTTTGTCTGAATTTTACGTTCTATTAAATTTTCAAGTTCGCTCGAATTAATTTCCCACAGTTTTTTTCTCGATAGAAATGGAATAATTGCTTAATTTTCTTTCGAGTACAGGAGTACTTAAGTGAATATATGACACAGAATTTGAAAAAATACACATTTCGTGAATTAGATATCTCATCGATTATCAAGTATTAGCAAACACTGATTTTTTTATAAAATTGTCCGTCAAAAAAATCTCTATTTTCTGAAATTTTGAGAGATGTGTTTGTTTGTGTTTTTGTGGTATTTCAATTTAAGTATCGCTATGTTATTGCTGTGTAATTATTGCATGGAATACACAGTTGCTGTTCTGATACTCCAATCGATTAGCAGTCTTTAGAAAAGTTTCTCGGCGTGATAAGAGATACCTAATTCACAAAATTGTGTTTTTTTTTTCAAATTTTGTGTTATATTTTCACTTAAGTACCTACTTAAAAAACTTCTGTACACGTAAAAAAATGACGTAGTTATTCCATTTCTATCGAGAAAAAAAATGTAAGAAAATAATTCGAGCGAACTCATAAAATTATCACAATAAAACGTGGAACTCAGACAAATCTACCGAACTAATTCAAACACCCAAATTGAAGCTCCAACTATACAAAAAAACTTGCCAGAAGATCGGAAGCCAATTGGTCAAACTCTGAGAGCGCTAATAATTTCGTTCTGCTAGATTTCAATCCTGGCCCAGTGTGCAATGTTTGTAACTTGCATTCAAATAAATGTTTAAAAGTAACACTTTATTAACCGTTATGTACTCGGCAATCTGTCTACTATTAGACTTAGAAATTTGTATCGTCGTAATAACAAGTTATTACACATACCAGAATTTGGGCTTCGATATTTAAAAAACGAGCAAGGATTCACACTACAAAAACGGGGTTGTTTCGCTCAAAGCTTGGAGTCAAACTTACGCAGACTATCCTTCCTGGGTTATGTTTTTTGGCTTATTTTGTTTTCAAATGATTTTTATTCTATTATTTATCACCATATTAAGCCATGTTATAGCCTTTAGAAGCGTTCCTCAGTGTTTTCAAGCTAGCTATAAATTTCTCATTCCCGCAGTATTTTCTATTTCTAGCTTCTAATTCTAATTTAGTTTTTAAAACAAATTTAGAACTAACTTTCCTCTGATATTATTTTGTTTTCAAATCGATGTACTAAAATTGTGAGAAAGCACAACAAATCTTCACCTAGCTTTTCAAAGCACCCAAAACCGAAACTGAAACTTACCGAAACATCACGATTTTTGTGTGTATGATTTATGTTCTGATTTCGATCCCTGTCAATGTATTCTTTGTGCAACTGTTGTGTCATGCATTTCACACATTAGTAGTGTAAAGTTAGAGCAATGATTGTGCGTTTTTGAAGGACACGTTGGTTGATTAAGGCTTCTGCGTGTACTCTCGAGGCGGGTTTCAATGTTCGCTCAAAACTCAGGACCCAGGTGGGTTTAACCAATTCCAAATACAAACCATGTTTTAAATAAAATATCGATTTATTCTCAAACCTTTTATTGAGGGGAAAACCTTTTATTATACTGCCCTTCGGACATCACACAAGAAATAATGTCATATTTTTATTACTGAACTGAGCTGTGCCACCACGCATGTGGTGAATATTTATCAGCAGACATGAACATATTTCAAAAACGTACCTCGATAAACACTGATTCTAATTTCCGTTAATAAAAAAAGCATGTATGCTTTTTTATGTTTCACCCATAGCCGCCGGCAATCAACAATTTCATTCCCTAGCACAACTCCCATAACAAAGGTTATTGAGTTTTATTATACTTATAAACGCTGCGGAATTTTTTTTTTGCCTCAGTTACATTCCAGAGACCAACTTCTTCTGCCTGGTTGCAAGGGTAACTAACCTGAACTGCGCAACAGAAAGAAAAAAATATAATAAACTACTCCGCTTTTCCACAGGTCATAGGTACGCCTTCCCTTCTTTCCAAGCGTACCGCATTCGCCCCGCTGACTAATTGCAAATGACGTATCGTGAAATCGCTTCCGATATTGTAAGCTTTGAGTCTCGTATTCATGCGGGCACCGCAGTGACGGCTGCCGCCGTCGGCACAATTGCGACCTGGCGACAATTCAGGTGGGGCAGGATATTGTAATGCACATAAATTATGCGATTAAATCGAAAATATATTAAACGTCATTTTGAATACGGAAAAAAGTTAAACTTTTTTCCCAAACTTCCGGAAGTGGAAAAATAAAAAACTTTCTCGTTCCAGGCTTCAAAGTTTTTTTCTCTGTTCTCCGGTTGGGCCACATTTAAACTTGCTCTTTCCAGGTCGCTCGGTCGAGCAGGCGGTTAGGTTAGCTGGATCACGGACGGGTGGCTTACGTACATGTACATGCATCGGTTGGATTCGCATCGCATCGGGAGCAAAGTTGGGTTGTCCATCCCCTGCCAGTCCCGGTAGACCTTCGGCATGGCAATATGCAAATGTACATGTTTAAACCCATTGACCTCACGTCAGCTTTGTTTTTCGACCTGCTGTTAAAATGGATGTTATTATTGCCGGACGAATAGAGCTTCGACCGACCGACCAACCTATCCCATATGGCACCGGGCCCCTGTTCTAGTGTGCGTTTCGGTGTCCAGGACTTTAACCAGTGACAGCGGGAGAAGCGGGGTTTTTATTCCGGGACGATTGTGTCGAGTGGATATGAGGAGCGTGAGTGAGTGACACACCAAAAGGGTCTTTCGTTTTGGCTATCCTGGTTATCGACGACCGAAATTGTTTAAAGAAGGATGAACAAAAGCGATAAATGTTCGATTACATGACATGTTCATGCTGCGGGGCGAAACAAGACAATAGGTGAGATGGAGGAACATTGTGCTAGGGTGATTCCGGTTCTAAGGTTCACTCTTACTACGACTAGTGAACTCTTCCGTCCACTCTTGAGACCTCAGGCACCCTAATTCAGCGTGAACCGCATGACAGAATCATCCATGTTTGGATACGAGAATCAATATGTGTGTTGTCGCTTTTTCGGCTGTATGTAAATGATACATGCAGTTTAGTGTGACCGGAGCTGGATGTACAAAGAGAATAAGAATCACGTCGGCTGCTGCAACTGGGATGCAGCAACGGGCAAGGTAATCGATTAAGGCACGTTTAGAGAGCAATTATATGTGCATTAATGTAGAATTGGATTTGAGTAGCCGTCCCAATGGGTAACATTATACGATGCTCTTTCAACTTTCTGAAATCCCTTGATCCGATTTCACATTTACCTTCCTTTGGTTTCTCACTCTTTCTCAGGAATTTTAATAAAATTAGTTTAGGCTTGCTGCTACTAGTAACCAACGAACTTTGTGATGGCTCCGTGCATCCAAAGCAGCCTTCATTCACAGTCGATGGTTTAGCTGATTTTTTGTTCCCAAAACGCATGTCGCGACACACTCTCCGCTCCATGCCCCCAGCCACACGCGACACGTCACGTAATCCAAGTTAAATTGTACGCTCGTGTCGCTAGCAGGAGCAACCAACTGAGCGTGCCAGAGGCATTCAACACGTAGGCCAATTTTCCTCGAATGGCGACCCTCGTCGATGATCCCGACATGCATAGAAGGCTCCACCATAACCAGGAGGTGTTACCAGCCAGCCGTCGGGCGAACAGTGAATATTAGAGAAGATTTCGGTCCAGATGGTGGTGATGGGGGCAACGCAATATCGCTCTTCGATTGTCAATGGAGACCCCCTCGTCCCGCGAAAAAGGGCTGAATACATGTCGATTGGTGGCGATTGCGGCAAGGGCGAGAGTTTACATCATGCATCATGGTTCCGGCACACAATGAAATTCTCAAAGTCAAGCCTCTGAATAATTCACGTCGATAACACGACGTTTATAGCGCTTTAATCGCAGCCTCAGGAAGATGAATGAGTTTTTGCTGTACATATATGCAGCTGGAAGGAAATTCCGTATTCAAATTTATTCTATTAAAATCGATGAATCCATAAGAGTTGGGTCCAGGTTAGGGGGTTATAGATAAAATCGTATCGATAGACGGTGGGATCAATCGCTTGGAGATTTTCGGAGATGCTGCAATGTGCCCACACTGCTTCAGCTAGTTTGTAACTGAATCAGTCCGATAGAAATCACAGAAGCCATAGCTGACACAACGATCCCACTGTGCCCGTGCTTCTACGGGGTCCCAAATGAATGCAGAAAGCCATATGGTTACTGACACTTACTTTTTTCTCTTCACACATATTTTTCGGGTACCGATCGATTAGATAGCCTCTCGTAACAGTTTCCTATTTTATGTATTTTGTTCTTTCGCTTTCTGTGTGCCATTCATGAGCGGAGAGTCTCGCTAGCAGAACCAGAAAGAAGGCGGCAAAATGTTTCACCTCCCTCATTGGTATTAGCTCTATTGCTCGAACAGCAGCAAATAGCGGTCAATAGTAGATCGAAACGCGTTGGACCGCACACAGAAATTGCCTGGATGGTACAATTGGATTCTCGCCTCGCTCTGTGCAGCTGTCTGCCGATGAAGTCATGATAGGAGAGCATCTGATAATCGAATTAAGTTCGTTGAACCTATCAATTATCGGCGTGGATATTACCCCTTGTCTGAGCCCGGCCGAGTGGAAACGCGTGGGTCTTAATATGGGGTATCGATAGCCAGATTGAATCGCTAGATTATGGTCATCTTTGTTAAATGATCTTCGATTAGGTGATTGGCACTTTCAGTGGACCAAGCAGTGGTGGATATCTACGAGGCAAACTGTAGCAAAAAAAATTTTGAATGTGTATTTTGCCAAAAAGGTTTTCTCAAACGCGGAAATTAGTAACTTTCAAATTTGTGAATAATAGATGTGCACACAAACGCAACTCATTTACTTGGTGTGAATGAAATGAGAAATTGTTACACCAGCTTTGAGCTGGGTAGGAGAAACCCGCAACTTTGACGTTCTTTAAAGCAATTAGCATTATTACTCATTTGAAATAATTTGTGTTTAAAAACTTTTCGGGTATAATATACCCGACCTCACTCACACCGGGTTGAACCGATATGAAAGGTGATTTTTTTTAACTTAGCGCAAATTTTGTGCGGCACAAACAACTTTGGCATTTTAATTGATATCCACAAAGCAGAATTAAAATCCACGGGATTTGTTCGAATATTGCTTGATTCATTTTGATTGAAATAAACTGTGGTTGTCTTGGGCTACGTGAACCTAGAAAAATGACACAATTCTCAAAAAAAAAAACTGTGCAAATTTTGATTTTTTGCATAAACTTTAACAACTTTTGCAGAGACCCAGTGATTCTAACAGTGCTTGGTCATGAGCGTTCAATAATGAACATCCAAAAACATTTGTACCGCACCAAACTACGCATTTGTGCAATTTACCTATTCACCAATTAGCGAAAAGCTCTGTAATACGCAAGCCAAACCTTATGCAACAGCCGTACAAAAATGCAAATCATTGGCAATTGCAGCGGAAAAAAATAATTATAACGCCTTGGTTTTTTCGTGAAACGATGGGTTATGAGTTATACTCTCGAGTGAAACGAATATAACGCACTTCGTCTGCGTCTCAGCATAAACCGACCACGAGATATACTAACATGTTTTACTATAACATCACCATTGCCTGTTAACGCTGTTGTATGGAGATAGTCATACCGAGCACAATCACATTAGCGCATCAAATCTTTGGTATATTGAGTAAACTAGAATGTTCATGAACGAGTTCGGTGATATGATGAATAAACAAAGCAATCTACCGAAGAAAAAACTACCCAATTCTCAAGCAGAGCAGTTCTACGAAAAAACGGGCAAACATTTTAATCGATCATTTTTGATCTGGCTGCAATTTTGCAAAGATAACACTATGGACTGGGGATGTCATTTTGTGCTATTGGCATTTTTTTGTTCATGACTCATTTTTGAGAAGGGCCTATGTAAAAATGGTATTAAGAATTACAAATATTTTCAAAGCTAGAACGGTGTTCCTGATCAGTGTGATGTCTTTGGTAAAATTGCAGATAATAATTTTGTCTTTCCGAAAAAATATACGCACTGCAAAAGTATGTTTTTTAAGGGAAACAGTTGAAAAAAAATGATTATCCAAAAAAGCTCAAGTTTTAAAAATCATTTTTTTATGAAAACTGCAAAAGGAAAGCTAAACATTTTGGTTTTCTGATCATGGCAAAATTAAAAAAAAGGTAAAAAATTCCAGATAATAATCATGTAACTTGTTGTCCAGGATTTTGTGCTGACATAACTCAAATTTTGTGATTATGTTCTACGCGGTTGTCTATTGATGATAAAAAATATTTCTAACGTTGAAACGGTTTGGTTGATTGGCATTGTGTCTTGGCAAAGAAGGCTAGAACAAGATGCAAAATTTCAACTCAATCGGACTCCGGAAAGCCGTGTTTCATAGCGATTTAAATCGATTGCAATTCAAGACCAAAGAAAAAAATGCACTTTTTACCTTTTGACGTAGAATTTCGTCTCTCAATAAGTTTGGCTACATATGAGTAGAATGAAAATTTAAAACCGGAAGAAGGGAACAATATGTCCAAGTTCTTTGTTGAAACGTAAATTTTGATATCTGATTGGTCGTTCAATGCTTGCTTTCCCTAAAACAGTCGACAGAATTGTATACCTAGTAAAGCCTGTCTCTGCTCAAATCAATCAGTTTACTTAGAGATGGCGCCTAGGACGGTCCTAATTAAGTAGCAGCGGTAGGTGCAGCGGCACTTTCTCTAGTAAAGAACTGACAGCGGCAGCAACAGCTGTAGATGCACTGGCCGGTACTTCCTTCAATGAAAAGTAATCGTGTTTTAAAAACACACAGACGTTTCGTGATGCTGGCAATCAAAATTCATCTTCCCACCGTATTATAAAAAGAATATCTTATTCCCTTTGTCAAGGATAGTACAAATATCAGTGTCATATTCAATTTTAAAATAAACAGCAAGTAGTGTCAACTAAATTTTATTTAATCGATAAAAATATGAAGTAAAGTTAGTCCTGTAAAGTATCTATGTAATAAAAAATATGTTCTCAGGATAATAAAACCCGAAAACGAATATTTACTTAATAATAAAAATATACCATTTGAAACATTTTAACCCTTTTCTTGGGAATCGTTCGCCCAATCGTCTTGTTGTCAAAGAGTTTAAGGACAAATTAATTACCTAATTGAAGAGTTAATATTTTTTCGTTCATTCATTACAATTCATTCGGTATGTAACAATTCCTTCACAAAGATGGTAGTAAATTCGATTCCATCGCCAAGTCTCAGCGAAAATCTGATTTTATTTTACTTCAGCAACACCAACCAACAGCAGTGCAAGTGTAACTGACTTCGGCGTCTTCTGTTATCTAACGCATGAAGAAGCCTTGAAAGTTGTCAAACCCTAATTATGCAAACACTTTACTTTTGAAAATGGTCCAGCGTTGTTAAATTCGGATATATACGAGCCTGCTTCTGCTCAAACCAATTATTTAATTAGTGGATGGACACTAGGACGGTTTTATTAAATTAGTAGCAAGTAGAAGCATCGGGATTTGGGGGGACTTGTTTCTGTAAATAAACTGCCTTTGTGCTGTAGCGAAAGCATCAGCTGTATGTGCAGATTCATTCCGATCAGATAAATTGGACAACAAACTGTCATATTTAGGAAAAACAAACAAACGAATTGAAGATTTGATATTTTCTCGTTTTGCACTAGAATTAAAAGTTAAATGTTTTTTTTTTAATCTCAACGTTCTCTGACTGTTGAAACTTGTTTGCGCCGCATAGTGTTTGTTCTATTCCTGTTCTGTGGGGTCGTGTTATTCAACTCCTCTTTTACACTAAATTTTAAAAATTTTCATAACAAGTAATGTGATAAACAAACCTGTATTCGTCAACCTTGCAGTCATGCTACTGCATACAATCCTTCTGTTTTATCTTTTATTTTTTCATATTTCCGAACAATTTTGTGCTTCTATTGACCAAATTTGAAATTATCGTAATTATCGTTTACCGTTGTTTTTAATTTTACACGTTTTCGTTCATTAATTCACCATCGTTATGTGGATTAGCGCTGTCCAGTCATGCAAAAGAATGTGTACAGAGTAAAAAAAAAAATTTGTGATTTGATGGTCTTTCAATTTGGATGAAAATATTACAATATTTTCGTGATAAATTTGATTTGTGATGAAATTTTTCGAACGCTGGAGAAATGTATAATTGGAAATATAGGAGTGACTTATTTATTATGTCAGTGCAGATACCGTACACGATTTGACCACGGTAAAACTTTCCGAACCTTGTAGAAAGATATAACTGGAAATAAAGAAGTCACGCCTCTATTTCCAGTTATATCATTCTCCAACGTTCGAAAAAATTATTATGTCAGAGCGGATATCGCATGTCTACGTCTACCATCGGTAATATCAAACACGCAAAAAGCTGCTTCCATTCGACACGGGGACGGGAACATTGTCTCCTTTCAAGCCGCGACACGACACAATACATGTTATTTTGTTGCCTTTATGAGAGCTCTATCGGTCCGGATCGACAGATTTGATTTTTATTAGAGAGCCTTTAACCTGAGGTGTCATCCAGTTCTTCCACCGGCTTGACAGAATGTGAAATCGTTTTTTGTGCATCCGTATTACGAAACTGGGACAAACTGTGAGAACCTGAAATTAAGGCGGGGCTATTCAGAAGGTAGCTCTTAACCAGAATAAAATGAGATTCATTATGGCAGAGCGGATATCGCACGCGATCATGAAGCATTTATGAATTAATTAATTTAATTTCTCTTTTTTTTTTTTTCTTTCAACAGAGTCAACTTAACCCCATCGATTAGTGCGCTTTTGATGTAGAATTACGGCAACATATATTTGAGTACAAATTGTGAAACCGAAAACATCGAGAGCGTCACGAAAATTTCAAATGTTTTAAACTCAGTCAGTTTCCAATGGATTTCGTTCATTTTTAAAGCACAAATAATATACGAAAAAATATAGGTTATTTCCAAACATATTGCAAAAAACTTTGTTGACATAGGACAGGCTGTCATAATTCTACGTTAGACTTGCGGTCGTGTCTTCTAAGCAACCTCTTTAACTATTCAAGTAAATTTAAAGTCAGCTTATTTACCTCTTTGATATCTAAAATTGTGTAAATATCGTGGAATTCAGACAAAACACGAAACATTTTTGATGTAGAATAAAGTCTCACGGCAACATTCTGGGATAGAGGTGCAAATTGGAAAAACGAAAACATCGAGCGTTTCAAATGCTTGAAAATTAGTCAGTTTTCAGCGAAGTTCCCTTTTTTGCAGCAATCGATTGAAAAAAGCGGAAAATTTTGATTTTGTGAAGCTAACTATTGCACTATGGCAGGATGTAGAGCCTTGTTAAATGCTGGAAATATGGCCAAATATCAAGCAAAACTCTCGATATCAGTTTAAATCAAACAAAACAACCAATCACTGCTTTTCTTCACCATCACAGCTGACACTAAAATATGCAAACGGCTTGACTATTTGTGAACGATTTTGTTACAAGTATTTTTTATGTCATTTTCTAGTCTACGAGGCTCCTCCTCCGTCGAGAGTTTTCCTCGAAAGTCTTATATGTTAGATAGCAAACAGAAATTTCGCCTTTAAGCGGTACAAAACGAACGGTAAGGTCTGGTCAACGTCAAAAAGGGAAAGACAAAATCTCGTTCATCGTGTTGGGCTCCAAGTCTCCCGGTAGGTCGAATCCATCATCCACAGTGCAAAGAAAATGCGTAAACGCGTTGATGCAGGAAGATCTGGCTATTTGGTGGCTGTTATGAAATTCTTAGTAACTGTTTAAGTACGGAAAATTCTGCCGTTAAAACCAGAGAACGAGAATAATCCCGCTTCTAACGCGAATGGCATCACCATTTTTCACACTAATAGCGCTTCTTAGCACCTCAAAATCATTTCATTGTGAAGTAGTTAGTATTTTTCTGCCACTGGACAAAACATTGCAAATAGTGATAAAAAGAGTTATTTTGTAAACTTTTTCGTTTTTCAAAAGTCTGAAATGACATGCAAGACTGTAACTAATCTAGCTTAAATTGAATTTGTTTAAAGACAAATAATTTCAAAATCTCTAATTCCCGTTTGAGTCGTACTGGCTTCCAGTTCTATGTATAATCGTATTTGTCATTTTCTAAGGGAGAAAACTATGCGTACTGTCGCTAATAATACCGTCTATCGGGTAGCTGTGATGAAATATTTGGATACTGTAGACCGACACTATTCCACATTATCCGTAACTGATCCTTCAGAAACAAACTCTTACCTGTTGTTACCTTCTTTATTCATTTCGTCAATCAGAAGTAGACAATATACAATATTCTAATACAATGTTACTTACAAACTATTTTTTTTAATAAGCGTTGCGATTGCGTATTGAGCTAAAACAGTGTTTAAGTTCATGCCGAGACATTGTAAAGTCAATGGTTTCGCAGTATTGATTGTAAGTGTCCGGGTCCGAATTTTGCATAATTTGTGCGGTAATGATTGGTGGCATACGTGTTTCGATTTCGAAGTTGTCTAAGAGGTGCGTAGAAATTTAGCTTAGATAAAAGTGTAGCTGAATCAGTGCGCTGCGAAACGATGTCATTTACAAATGACACTATTGCGAATTCACGACGCTCTTTCAATGATTGTATGTTTATGAGCATGCAACAAGCTTCATATGATGGAAGAGGAAATGTGGTACAACCTAATTTACGAAGAGCATACAATAGAAATTGTTTTTGTACTGATTCTATTCTTTCTTCGTGTGTGATTGTATAGGGTGACCATACAATGCTGCAGTATTACAGTATCGATCTTACATAGGCTATATATAATGTTTTGATGGTATACGGATCCTGAAAGTTGTAACAAAAGCGCTTTATAAATCTTAGCATGTTATCAGCTTTGTGGATTATTGTGTTATAGTGGTCAATGAAGGTTAGTTTGGAGTCTAAGACAACTCCTAAGTCCCTAACTCTTTCATAATTTGTTACAGTTTGGTTTCCTAATGATATTGTAATGTTTGGTGTTGTTCTTTTTCGACAGAATGATATGTGGTTACATTTTTTTTTACATTTAACACTAGTAAGCTTTTTTTACACCATGTGTAGAATATGTATATTTCATTCTGGAATGCATTGATGTCTTCTTCATTTCTTATTTCCAAAAAAAGATTCATATCGTCGGCATAAATTAACACTTTTAGTTTTTTGAGAATAAAGGAAATGTCGTTTACGTACAAGATGAAAAGAACAGGTCCTAAATGAGAGCCTTGGGGTACACCAGAAGTGACTAGAATGTCTATGCGATCAAATGCCTTACTGAAATCTATGTAAAGAGCTTTTACATGGTTTCCATTATCCATTGCATTCAATGAATAATTTATGAATTCAAGTAAATTTGTCGATGTTGAACGGCCCTTGAAGAAGCCATGTTGCTTCTCAGTTATTCGGTTTTTAATTTGGGAAAATAGTTTGCAATCTACAATTGCTTCGAATAGTTTAGGAATGCAAGAAATTAGGGCTTCACCCGCCCAAATTGCCACGTATTGAACTTGATTCATTACTCATTAATATCGCGAAAAAGGTGACAATATTTGGGTCGTCAGTAATTTTTTAAAGTATAAAACTATCGTAGTTCTACGTCATCAACGCGGTCTTGCATACAACCCCCTACTATTTACCGAGAAGAGGCACTCTTTTTGCCTTTCTCCTAGAAAGGTATAGCAATCACTTGCAAAACCGAAAGTATAAAAGTGCTCCGAAGGGTCGAATGGCATATATCACTCGACTCAGCTCGACGAGCTGAGCATTTTCTGTATATGTGTGTGTGTGTGTATGTGTGTGTGTGTATGTGCAGATTTTTATTCTCACTCATTTTTCTCAGAGATGGCTGGACCGACTTTCATGAAATTAATTGCAAATAAAAGGTCCTGTTGCCCCATAAGACCCTATTGAATTTTATTGTTTTCGGATTTTTAGTTTAGAGGTTATGTTTAAAAATGTGAAAATCATGAAACATCAATATCTCAGAAACTACACAACCGATTTGAACAAAATTGATCTCAAAAGAACGGGCTACCTGAAAAACCCTTAAGTTTTGAATTTCATAAAGATTGAACTTGTGGTTCAAAAGTTATGAAAAGAAACGTGTTCTGAAGACTGTTTAATCTCACTCATGTTTCTCAGAGATGGCTGTACCGATTTCCATAAAATCAGTGTCAAATAGAAGGTCTAGTTGCCCCATAAGACCCTATCGATTTGTTTTCCAATCGGACTATTACTTTGCCTGTTATGTTTAAAAATGTGAAATCCAGCTATGCAAAGGAACATATTCCGATGACTACTTCGACTCACTCACTTTTCTCAGAGATGGCTAACCCGGTTTCCACAAAATTAGTGTCAAATGAATGGTCTAACTGCCTCAGAAAGTTTGGATGCCCTATACGTTCCCATTTCATTTGATTATAATCGAACTCAAGCAACCATTATGTATTAAATTGTTAATAAAACAACGAAAGTCTATTATCTCAAAGATTACATGACTTATTTGAACATAACTGTTATACGAACGAGTCATCTCTCAAACTTACAAATAACAAACTTCATAACAATTTGATATGTGGCTCAAAAGTTATGGAAAGAAGAGAAATTCAAAGACTATTTAAAACTATACCTGCTTTGATCGATATATGTGGCCTCAACATAATTCAAATGTGGTGTCGTACTATTTGAACGTTCCAAGTTCATTGATTCCTTGCGGTTTGTTTGAAGTCTGCAAATGCACGACGAATCGGCCATATGATATATGATCAAAGTCAAATAACAGCTCGTTTGAAATGATTGGTTTTATCGAAATGACAACATCCTCGTCTTTTGGCTTCTGTACATCGCCTTAATTCTGAATATATTCATATTGGGTGGTATTCTGTCATTATCAGCAGACTTTCTGGCATCAATCTGACACCGGAAATACCCATATTGGGAGGTATTTCTGGTTGTTTTCCAGAAACTAATAGTGGTCGTCTTCAAATTCAAAATAGTGTTCAGGGTCAATGTTTGGTTTCTATGCATCATCACGTTTACGGAAATATCCATATTGAGTATTATTCGGTCATTTCCGACTGTTGCCTTTAAGTTGCCATTTAGCAATTCAAAATGGTGCCTGAGGTCAATGTTAGCTCCTTGCATCATTCTGGTTCCAGAGATACTCATATTGGATAGTATTTGTTTATTTTAGGCTGTTTTTCACAAACCGGTAGTCGCCATCTTGGATATCAAAATGGTATTTAGGATAGTGGTTAAAGAAAAACTCATATTGGGTGATATTTGGTCACTTTGGACTGTTTTTCAGAAGCCGAAAGTCGTCATTTTGGACTTTAAAATTGCCTGTGAAATCAATTTCTGTCATCTGGGCGTAATTCTGGTTCCGAAAACATTCATATTGAATGGTATTTGGTCATTTCCGGCTGATTGCCAGACACCGGAAGTCACCATCTTAAAATTCAAGATTGTGTCTGTGATCAATTTTTAGCTTCTGTGCATCTTTCTGGTTCCAGAAATACTAACATTTAATGGGAATCGTCCATTTCAGGCTGTTTTCCAGAAACCGGAAGTTGCCATCTTACAATTCAAAATGTTGTCTGAAGTCGATTTGTGGCTCCAGTGCACCATTACGGTTCCGGAAATACCCATATTGGGTGGTATTTGGTCGTTTGCCGCTGTTTTTCCGACACCGGAAGTCGCCATTTTGGAATTCATAATGGCATTTGGAGACAATTTCTGGATTTTGAACGGCATACTGGTTAAAGAAAAACTGTGGTCATTTTCTGCTGTTTTCAGAAACCGGAAGTCGCCATCTTAGAATTTAAAATGCTATCTGTGGTCGATTTTGGCTCCTGTGTATTAGTCTAGATCCGGATATTATTATATTGGGTGGAAATCGGCCATTTTATCTTACAATCCAAAATGTTGTCTGAGGTCGATTATGGAACATATTTGTTACCACTAAAAACATTCACCTGCCAAAATGATTCCATTTAGTTGATTAGTTCGTGAGATGTGCAGAAATTTGTGAAGAAACATGTACTTCCAGAAGAGGGAGGGGCGTCAAACCATTATGGACATATTTGTTACCTCTAAAAACATTCACATACCAAATTTGGTTGTATTTTCTTGATTGGGTCTTGAGCTGTGCGAAATTTGTGTTTCATTTGTATGGGATCCCTCCCTTATAGAAGAGGGAGTCGGGTTTCAAACCATTATGTACATATTTGTTACCACTAAAAACATTTACCTGCCAAATTTTGTTCCATTTGGTTGATTAGTTCTCAAAATGCACAAATTTGTGTTTCATCCAACTATTATGGACATATTAGCTACCCCTCAAAACATCCACATGCCAAATTCGGTTTCATTTGCTTGGTTTGTTCTTGAGGTGTGTAGAAATTTATGTTTCATTTGTATGGGACCTCTCCCTTCCAGAAGAGGGAGGGGTCTCAAACTATCATAGGAACCTTTATCGGCACCAAAAACCCCTACATACAAATTTTCACGTCGATCGGCTCGGAAGTTTTTGGGCCTCTATGGATCAGACAGACAGACAGACTTGACTGCATTTTTATATGTAAAGATTACAATATCAATATTTTAGAACCTAAAGAGTGAATATACATTTATTGGATTGAAGCGTTCATGTAAATCTATTTTTACAAATAAAAAATTGAATGAGAAAGGCTGGGTCTGACCGCTAGGTGGATTAGTTTAGGTTTTTTTTACGGCGAAGCGATGCTCTATTTGCAATTGTGCTCCAGCAACCTTCATCATTTTTTCGAAAGTCTGTCAAAATCTGTTCTACCTTCAAATGCCTTCCAGAAAAGTGATTCCGCAGTTTAAAATAAAAAATAAAATCGTTTCCCGTTTTTTCCGGCCTTTGAAATTTTTGTCAGCAATTTTGGGTTTCTGTTGTTACTTTTTTTGACCAAATTAAAAATTGTTTTTTCCTCCATCGTTCCTATTTTGGTTTCTGGGTTTTCGATGTCCAGTTATAAAAAAAAATGCTGCGAACAAAATTGACGATAAAGCAAATGCCTGTGTATGCATTTGTAACCCGTTAGAGGGATTGTTTGTTCAGGATAATCGCGTGTACGGTTTGCTTTTGGTTGCATCCCGGTCATTTCATATGATTTATAGGTTATCTAGTGGAGTATCAATGCGTTTCAGTGGCTTCAAGCTCCAGTCTTATTAAAATCGATTTTTTAAAGGTGTGAAGCGACTCTGGTGAAGTTTATATGGATTAAGTTGAAGCGTAACACCGTTTAAACAAAATATTTGATGTGTGAGTGATTTCCAGATTAGCAAAATTAATAAATCGGTTACTCAATTTTTCACCATATTAGATAATGAGAAATGGAATTTGAATTTGAATTTTATATGTTGGCATATTAACCAAGCATTATTTCGCATATTCTTTTAGTAAACTCACGGTTTTTGATAAATGAAAATAAGAAGTGAAATAATTTTCAAAATTTCAGATTATCAAGCCCGATTCGTAACACCATTTTGCACAAATTGAATATGGTATAGATACAACAAATATGTTCAGTATTTTTTATTTAATTAAAAGATTGCAAAAAATGCAACACATCGTTCACCAACACATCCGTTTGTGGTGAATCTTAACAATGAACAATGTAATGCATTTTTCCTGATTTGATAAAATATTACAATCATTATTGTTCGCCAACACGTCGAGCTTCGAACGACAATTGCCTGTCCACGTGTTTCTGGCAACGCACGACCCTCAACAGCAAGAAGAAAATAAAGCTGTCTGGAAAACGTCTCAATTAGCGCTCGAATAAAGTTGCTCCAAACGAAGTGCACGCGCCTTGCGTGCGCTCGCTCAAACCACATGGGTATCGTTCATCAGCGGGACCTCGAAGCAGCATACACCCACCCACCCGGGGCAGCAGCAGCAGCAGCAGCTCACGCGTCGACAATTCATCAAGTTGGGCGAAATCAATTACAAAGTCTAAAATATGGATTTAATGAGCGTCCCGTGGGGCTCCTCGACGAAAGGAAATAAACACCGCCCGGGCTGATATATCGCGCTGTTGTAGTGGTTGCCATTGTGTCTAGCCGCGCTGCTGCTACTCCGGTCGCTTGGTTCGGTTCCGTTCGGTAGGAGTTTTCGATGAGTGTGAAAATGACGTCATTAAGCACGTCGGAACACCAAACAACACAAACTCCCTTCCGATCTGAACCCGGCTGGCTTACTAGCTGGCAAATCCAATTTGATTCTCTGTTCATTAGCAAGTAAGCGCCGCTGCCGTGCCGCCGTGCTGGGACTGCTCGGTGATGCTGGAAGAGCCTGGTAATTGTGATATCAAATGGTATTGTTATGTGCTTTCCGGGGTATTCGGCTGTGGCACAGTGATCGCTAGGCAATGGCCAAATCGAACTAACCCTCTTAGCTGTGGATCTAACAAAGAACAGAAACTTAGCTCACGCAAACCGCCGCCCTCGCTGTGCGGTGGTGTCATGTTCATTCAATGAGGACTGTGACATAATAACAAGTGTTGAGTCAACACACTCATTGAAACACTTGATGCACTCTCCAAAATCTGGCAGAGCCAGAGTGTAATCGCGATCCGATTCTGAAGGGGCGATTGTTCGCCAATGGCTGCCGGGATTTGTTGTTGAAGCTCCATAGTGATGTTCTACTGTGTATGCAAACAATATCACTTTCGGGAGAGGGAATTTAATTTCATGTTGCAATGTTTCACCCATGGTTGGGTGCGCAGGATCAACCAGCGAACCGAAGGGCTCTAGAGGTACTTTGCCGTAGCTAATTAGTTTGTGAATCACGATATCAACTCGTGTAACTGTTTGAGTTTGATTAAATTCTTCCCGGCTTAGCGCAATTCCCGATATATTCCGAATAATGAAATTCTAAATCGGTCTATACTCCATTCCCCGCCCCGCTACACCTGCCGTAAAACGAGAAATTCATTATCCATTCCGGTATAACTGCCTTGCAATTTCCTCGTCACCCAATTATTTCGCTTCCACGAAGCGAATAGGATGACGGTTATTATATTTCTTCTGGAACGGTATGGCAATCACTCTAGTAAGGTAATATAAATAATATAAATAGCCCAAATCACACCGTTAGATGAATTAATCCGTGTTTTTACGCTTCAACTCGTAAACAATCTTCGCACCGAGATAAAAACGAAACGAAAACGATTTGTTTAATTAGAGCTGTGAAAAATCCAACCTAGACGCTTCATGACAATTGCCTGTCACGATTGCGAGTGTGTGCGTTTGAGTGTTCGCTTGGCATATTAAAAATCATGTGCAGCGGAAAACCTGACACCCCACTTTAGAGGGCTGGTTTTTTTCTTTGTTCCGTATTGACTGCACTTGTGTTTATTTTTCGACTTGGTTGGCAGCCACCATACCAACCCAGGAAGGATCTTTTTTCCCAATCGGTGCACTCTAATAATCCCTACGAAGCGAAGTGCCAAGTGCCAAACACAATCGATTTCTTTCCCAGTCCCCTCGGTTTTCGGTACGAAGCGGTGTTTTTTTTGTCGTTCTTCTGTTCTTGCTCAAACACAAACAGCATGGGGTCCCTTGAGCTTTGCGCCCCGAACGTGAACGCGGATTTCGGGAAGGGATTTTCGAACCGCACGATTGAGACGCCGTCGACAGAGAACAGCGGAACAGCGTAATCGCATATGGTCCTTTTTGATCGTAATGACTTCATTTGTTTGTTCGCTCGGATCTGCAACTGCGTCGTCGTCGGGTTGGTCGGTGCGCCGAAATTTTCCAACGCCTGGCTGTTGATTTTCTGGCGCTTCGTGTCGGTAGCTGTCAAGGAAGCTGCTTTTTCGGGGAAAGGAAAAAGTTTTTTTTTTCGTTGGCAGCTCATTGTGTGTTTGCACAAGCCGCTGCTGCAGCAAAAAAAATCAGGGTCCAGTAAAGAGCTTCTAGCGATATTGTTTGAACCGATGAAGCAGCAGCAGGAAAAAAGGTTTTCGAGTTTTCAGACACTTTATTGAGTGTTGAAATTGTGGCGTTCTTTGTTTGCGATTGCCGAAGGGTTGGAAACATTTGCTGTTTGATGAATGGAATTTCATTATCAAGCCTCAATGTAAGCAAGCAATTACTCGGATAAAGTTTATCGTTCGGCGAGGAGCCACACGAACAAAGGATAACCATTTAATAACTGACTTGCCGATATGCGAAATGGGGCCTAGCCACACTTTGGATGCTTTTGTATGCTGTTTGTTTATGTTTATACATTTGTTCAAAATGGCTGTCATTATTTTTTACATTTGTATAACGATGGTATTTTTACGCGTTTTAATAGGAAAAGTGCCCTTCTGTTTCTTTTTCTCAGGACTGAAAAATGTATAAAATTATTTTGAGAAGGGTTGAAATCTAGAACATACGAGTTTTTCAGCTACATTGTCAGATAAAACAAGACTACTCCAATGCACAATATGCGACACCCAGCGGCCAGCACTTGCACTAGTATAACAACATATCACAGCAAGTTTGACACAGTAGAAGTAAATAGTTCTATCAAGTCGCACTGATTCCTGCCAAAAGTCGCAAATAGTTGCGACAAAATATAGGACCAGTTATTTTTTTAACTGTTTTTTTTTTTCATAAACTAACTATTCCACGAAAATAATTCGTTCACTGCAGATCTTAGCGAGTATTTATCATGTTGAGATAAAACCTATAAAATTTCAGTTGGTGAATTTTAGTCAAAACATCGAAACATGAATCTCTCCTTTCTCTGCAGAGAACCACAATTCCAAGTGTGTTAATGCGTTACCTATGAAAACACTATCTTCCATTTTTATCACTATACAAACATGAGGATATGTGGTGGTTCGAAGTCGGGCATTTGTGGCTTTAACACACTTACACCTTAAAGCAAACCCTATACTTTTTTGAAAATTCAGACAGCCTTGACAACTTTTGTCTTGTCATTTTGTCATCGATTTACAAGAAAAGGCTTCAGACGCGTTCAAATATTAATCAAAATAAATTTTCGAAACAAAAGTATACGAAATTGCTTAGTTCAGTAAGAATTTTCAATAACGATTGCTCCTAACAGTTTGCAGCTTGCTGTGTGAATAATTTGGTATTCTTTTCAGATATTGTCTGTTCCCAAGATTTTTTTTTGCGAGCATGATATCAATATCAGAATAATGCAGTAAAAAACTCGCTTTTAATTCAATAGTAGCACATTAAAATTACGCAGAAAAACGAGTTCCCCATTATGAACAGATAGACAAATGCTATACAATTGTAGTAAAACTAAGTAAACTATTAATCATCAAACTCCGTTAAAAGCATCGTTTTCTATTGTTCGTGTTTACTACCTCTGCATCTGCAGACTCGGGCATAATGTGTATACATTTGACGAAGAATTACGTGCTACAGCAACATTCTGGGCTGAGATTGTGTATTGAAATACCGAAAACATCGAGAGCGTCAAGAAAAATTACCGACTCCATGCACTAATAACCCAGTCAGTTTTTAACAGATTTTATTCATTCTTGCAGCAATCGATTGAAAAATTAGCGAAGCGTTAAGTGAAACGCGGGAGCTTTTATTTTAAAAATGTTCAACCTCATTTCGTACGTGGATTGCGACTAATCAGAGCTGAAAACAAAGCCAAATATTGCCTAATATGAGTATTTCCTAAGTCGGGCTCCCAAGTAACACGGTTAGTCTCTAATAGGTTTAGGTAATTGATATATAACAAATCTCGTCACTATAACAATAACGTATACACTTATATACAACTTGTTAACAACTCAAAAAGCGCAAGGGGCGGAGCAAATATAAAACATATATTCAACTTCAAATGAATTGTTCACACGACTTATATAAAACAACTTTATAACGACTATAACCACCACTCCTACATTTCCAGTACCAACAAATGGTGGCCTGTTATAAATAGGTCATAAACAAATTGCAGAAATGAGTTGAAATTTCACTCGCTGATGATTGTTTCTAATACATACAAAACAGATGACCCACGAAAATAATCATGGCTCTTCATTTGAGAAATTATCAAGACAATTCATTGATAGAATAGGGTGTTGGTATAGTGATTAAATACAATAAATCTACGTGCGATTTCAGATTTGTCGTGAATATTTTCCTTGTACTTCGTTAAAATTAACGCGCTTCGAAAATACCACAATATGATAGTAATCAATATCATTTTTTTTTTGAAATTTGGAATAAAGAAAAAAGTAACAGATGAACTCTAGAGGAATGAGCCTCAGGTATATATTTTCGATAGGATTATATTTTCAAACGTGCAGCCATTTTGATTATTAGCATTCGTTGAATGGGTACACCGATTGCCCAAAGATTTTGTCCGTTATATGACCACTATCTATAAAGTTTATTTCGGTAAAAATATCGCAAAATAATTGAAAAAAATGTACATTGAAACATCAAGGTGAACTAAGATGTCATGCTCTATGTACTAATTATTTGAACTTTCTTACTCTTTTAGCAAACCAAGCGAGGAGTAATTTCTGCCACAATTTGGAGATGGAATCGTGAAACCAATTAAGCAAGGCTATATAAAGCTACTACAATCTATAAAAAAAATCGCCGTCACCATCTTGATTATTGTAGTAGAGAAAATAATATAAAAATTCTCCTAACTAAACCACGCATTAAATAATATATTTTGAAATTTCAGTAAAACAGAAATATTCAAACATTGATCTGAGGTTATTAACGATGATCAAAATAATAATAATAAAACCGAAGATCGTTGAGCAAGACAAAAAAGAGAATTGAAACAAATCATGGCCGATCAAATCAAACGATTTTCTTGTTTTAAGTAAATTGAATGATAAATTTATTGATTATAATTTACTGTCAAATTTATTATTTATGTTTAATCAAACATAAATTCCCTGGGTGTTTAAATATTTTATATAATTTTGAATATTATAACAGTATTTTTGATCTGCACTGTAATTGATGAAGAAGAAATAGTTCACACCATAGAATCACATTTACAACTGATTTAAAACTGAACTACAACTTTTGCGGCCATTTTTCAATTTTGTCTCCACTATACGTTTTGCTGTCAAACACATATTCACCACTGTTGTCTCTTTTGCATTCTCAAGAAAAAAACTAGTTATAAACATGTTAAAAACCAGTTTTTACAGCAATTCGTAATGTATTTACAACTTCAACTTGTTATTTCAATTTAAAACATCATTCCGATTTAAAACATCAATGCGAGTGAATTTAAACCCAATGTTTTCCCTGTAACTTATTTATGACTTATTTATAACTTTTTCCTTTCATTTTTTTCGTAAAAGATGTTGCATTTGTTACTTGGGCGGATATTCAGAGACCGTAAATCGGCCCGTGAATCTCCCAGGACCGCCATATTACTTTTAAAAAGTTGTTTTATAGTAGTGGATAAAAGTTATAAACATTTTAATACAAATGTCGTAGAACAATGGTTATTGTTTGTTGAAACACAATAAAAAATTTTTTAAAGATATTTTCGAACCAAAGAAAATCAAAATGTAAAAATGTAAAGGCGGGGGCCTAGCGTGGTTGGTAGCGTCTCCGCCAACCACGCTCGACGCCTGGGTTCGAATCCCAACGCCGACATAGGTGTCGATGGTTGTGAGGTGGCGTGATCCACTCATAACCAACCCAACTGGTCTAGATTCAATCCTAGCCGACACCGGGAGATTTTCTGAGGCGAAAAATCTCTAGGATCACGCCTTCCATCGCATGAGGAAGTATAGCCGTTGGCGCCGGTCCGTAAATAAACGGGTCGTGAGTTAGGGTCCTGAGTGGAGTCATCTCCCAGGCGTCGGTGAGTGGCACAACAACAGTGCGGAACTAGACCGACGGAAAATAAGCGAGAATAAAAAAAAAAATCAAAATGTAACCAAAAATACTTGTTTTCTATTACAACTATATCTACTTTTATTAGATTTTTCAATACTTTTTTTTTAATAAATTTTTAGAGTGCACTTATTTTCCATTCCTCAGACATACTCATTCGAAGCTGACCAGTTTTGGAAGCCTCTTTAAGCAGAATGCTTTTTGCACCAAAAAAAAAAAACAGAAAACTCTTTGTGAAATGCGGTGCTAATAAATATCATAGGAAAAAAACTCTACTCTGAGAGATCTGCTAAAATTGCAGGAATGTTAGTTTTTCTTTGACATTTTTATCAACCGTGATTTTTTCCAAATTTTTCTTTCAGATTGAATTGTATCTGGATTCTTCTAGGCGTTGAAGTTTTTACTTGTACTTACGTACATTCTACATTTTCAACGGTATTTGATCCATCGTTATTTTTCTCTACTATCAAGGCTTCGAACATTAAGATTACCTTTTCTACTCGGCAGGCTTATTGCTACGGCCAGTTGCATTCGCGACTAATTTCAAACTAAGTTCCAACGTGAATGGTTGTCTACTCCACTCCTGGTAGACGAATATTTCGCTTCGGGAAGAGCACTCTCTACCTATGAACAGCACGCGGTATCTCAAAATAAAGGCACTGTCCGTTTCGCTCAAGAAAAGATTCAAGAAATTTTTTTTTGAATAAGCTTAAACATGGTGAGTGTTAATGAATGACATAAGGTGAATACTGGCGTCTCTGTTTTAGGCTATCCAATTGATTAATTCTAATCAAGTGTACAAGTTAAATCTCGATTTGGCACATCTAAAATTTTTAAAGGTGCGTAAAATCGAAAGGTGTTCAAAACTGAAGCATGGATTTATTTTTTGGCAAGCAATTTTTATTAAAGCAACGGGAAACTATCAGATAAATGAGCTTAATTGTGACCTTTGTGGGCTCCTAGCGACCGGGACCTTAATCCCGTAGACTTTTATGTATGGTTGTAATTGCTGGTCACGCAGAGCGGACGTAATGTGAGCACTATTACTTTACTTTACTTTGTTGGCTAACGGACCGTTCACCGGTCTTGGGCCGAACAAATTGGAGATGTCCAGCTTCTTCTGTCTTGGGCAGCCGTTCTCCAGTCTCTCCGTACACCAGCAGATCGTGCATCTTCTTTCACCGCGCACATCCACCGCGTGCGAGGCCTACCACGGAATCGACGGCCTCTTCCTGGTTCTCTACTGAAAATAATTTTTAGCGGTTTTCTCGTCAGGCATTCTGGCTACATGTCCAGCCCACTGAAGCCTGCCCCGCTGTATTACCTTCACTATATCAGCATGTTTGTACACCTGGTACAACTCGTGATTCATGCGTCTGCGCCACACTCCATCTTCCAGTTTACCGCCAAGTGTCGATCGCAGAACTTTACGCTCAAAAACTCCGAGCACTCGTCGATCAGCTTCCTTCAGCGTCCACGCTTCATGTCCGTAAAGGGCGACCGAGAGTATCAACGTCGTATAGAGCACTAGTTTTGTGCGAGTTTGCAAACTACGGGACCTTAGCTAGTTACGTAGTCCGTAGAAAACCCTGTTCGCAGCTGCATCTCGTCGTTTCACTTCACGGCTCATATTGTTGTCACATGTCACAAGCGTACCAAGATAAACGAATTCGTTAACCACTTCAAATCGTTCCCCATCTATCTCCACCTCAGGACCAATACCACGGGGACTCCCACGCTCTCTGCCAGCTACCGTATACTTCGTATTGGTAGAGTTAATGACAAGTCCCAATTTCGCTGCTTCCCTCTTTAAAGGTACGAAGGCCTCCTCCACGGCCTTACGGTTGATACCGATGATATCGATGTCGTCCGCAAAACCAAGAAGCATGTGAGATTTCGTTATGATCGTACCGTTTCTTTCCACGTTTGAGCACAATTAGCTAATTTAAAAAGTTTATTCCGAAGGTCTGGGGCGAGATGTCGATAGACCTGGTGCGTGCCGCGTGCGATATTTTGAAAAACACCTCAAGCTATGATCGTTGTATGAGAGTTCGACTGTTGGGAATTGTACGATGGTTGGTTATAATTTCGGCTGAGCAGTCTTGAATAAGTAGAACGATCTGGTTTTTTACTGTCCGACGTTTCGTCACTGATCAGTGACATCTTGTCATCAGTGACGGACAGTAAAAAACCAGATCGTTCAACTTATTCAAGACTGCTCAGCCGAAATTATAACCAACCATCGTACATCTCAAGCTAGTCATACAACACAAATGGGGTGTGCTCTCAACTAGTAGGTCCTAAAGGTTCTCAATAAACACTGCTTCAATAAAAATTGATTCAGGAAAGAATAATCAAAAACACGTTTTTGAAGTGTATTCGAACAGCATTTTCATTGTTGGTTTAAACTAGTTGAATATATAGTTTTGATACCTACTAGCCAAACCGTTCTCATTTTTTGAAATCGAGTTTTACCAACACGTTAGTAAAATTCGGTGCCAAATAATGAGAATGATAACTTATGAATTTTTCTTCCAAGTAACCACACGCATTAGTGTGTGGCCCCAAAAGCCTTTCTATGGTTTATTGGTTTGAATCGGATTCACATGATGAAGAAGGATATTTTACATTTTACTAAGATATACCAGCATACCACACACATCTGTGCGTGGTCCCAATAGCATAATATTGTCTGTTGGTCTAAATCAGTCTCAATTCCGGAAATTTGAACACTTTAGTGCTCTGGTGGAACAAGCCACGCACACCTCTACGGGGCCCCAACAGCATTCTCACTGTCTCTTGGCTTAAACCGGTACCAAATATAAATAGGCTAATTTTGCTTCTGCAGTCAACAAAGAACAAAAAATTGACCGAAAATAGCTAAATAAAAACCGGTAATTATATATATTACTATATGTATGAACGCATCACTTATCAAGGAGCATCCTGATTCAACCCTCTCTTACTAACAAAATACTCCTGTCTGTGATCTTTGTGGAGATGCAGAGGTTAGCACGGTCCCAAAAATACCTGATTACAGGGACGTGGCTGTCACCGTTATCAATCCTTGAAGTATTGAGACACTAAAACTTATACACTAAGCAATGTACAATGAGAATGGTCGGTCACTCCCAACCCCATTCAGTTGATTCACTGTGCAATTTTACTGATTCGGATCAATCACGGAGTGCAACCATTGATATGTGCAGTCAGTCAAGCTAAGCAAGCTAACTAAAACTAACTTATACACTAAGCCCCATTTAACTGAATCACTGTGCAATTTTACTGATTCGGATCAATCGCGGAGTAGCAACCATTTATATGTGTAATCAGTTGAGCTGCACCAAGCTAAACTAGAAGTATCTGTACCTAAGTTATATATAAATCCATGCATCTTTTCAAAATTATGGAAAAGCTAATTGATCATCATACAAAAACCGTTTGTATGAGAGTAGGGTTTGCAATATTCCCGGGAATGGATTTCCCGGGAAACGGGAATGAAAAATCTCATTTCCCGGGAATTCCCAAGAACCGGGAATGGCAAAAATTCTTTGCGAAAATTAGATTTCAAATAAAGTTTATTATTGAAAGGTATCAAACAATCGTTTACAATTTCATGATCAATTCGCATGAAAAACGGATTTAAAAACAAAACTCATTCAAGTTCACTCCAGAAATTCATGATCGATTTTTGTAGCAAATGTTAGCAGAAGAGTAGGTTTCAAGGTTTTTATACCGTCGAAGAATCGCCTCAGATCCGCTGACAATTTTTCGTTAAGCTAAAATGATGTAATTCCCTTCTGTTAAACTTAGCTTAAAATCGCTGAATCGCCGCAGGTGTTTGATTTCTAGAATACTTTTGAATCACCGATTCCAGTTCTTGCTACATCATCAGAAAATAAAGAGTCCAATACTTTCAGTTTGTTGAAGATAAAGCTGAGTGTTTAGCAGGCAGGATTTAGAGCCTTTGAATGCCTACGTAATTAATGTGAAATCGCGGCCACGATCCAAGTTACACTGACTGATTTTTATTAATTTATTTATTTCTGGTCGAATTGATTTGCGGGTTTCAATTTTTTCATCAACTTCAAATTTTTTTGTCAATAAACAAAGAAAAAATCAAGCAACTATCCGCTTAGTAGTGAACTCATTAGCAAAAAAAAAAAACATTAGAAGAAAATATTTCTTAATTTTTCGTTTACTTAAGAAGACAGCATAGATTTTTGACAGATAATTTAAGCAAATAATTTGATATTACACGGCAAGCAAATATTGATCGTCGCTTCAAGCAAATATTTGCTTCGTATAATGCACACTTCGAAGCTACTTTACACTTCTACGACGTAATGTTCGTGGTTCGATACGACATTTAGTTTTATTGCAATATTGTATGGAAAATTTTCCGAGGAGCTCGGGAATTCCGGGATCCCGGGAATCAATATTTCTACTCCCGGGATCCGGGAATCCCGGGAAAAGGTGATTCCCGGGAAATCGTTCCCGGAATTGCAAACCCTATATGAGAGCTAATTGATCAAAAAATATCAATAATAATGAATTAACCTCGGACGTGGGAAAGATTGAAAAGTCCATTCAGACCAAGGAAATCGTCCTAACAGTTTTTTTTTTCACATTTAGGGAGCATTTGATAATGCATCTCACTGCTCAATGCAAATGACGTTAGAAAAGCATAGCATAGATAAGAACACAACTAAGTGGATGAATGCCATGCTGGTTAGCTGAGAAATAACTGCTCTACTTGGTGGCAAGGTCATCAGTTGTAAACGACCTTCTGCAAAGCCCAAAAAGGCTTTGATGTTATTTTTGTATACTACGGTTGCGGTTTACCAAAGACAAATATCTAGGAATCTATCCTGATCAAAAACTAAACTGGAACATTCAAATCGAGTAAACAATTACCAATGCAACGCACGATCTATGGGTGTGTAATAGACCCATTGGAAAGCTGGGTTCTTGAAACCAGTATAATGCACTGGATGGAACAATTATTAGACCAAGAGTTACCTACGTCTCGTTAGTCTTTTGGTCCAAAATGAATGAATCATCATTTCAAACGTGGTATAATCTTGTAATTGGCCTGTGCAACGATTTGAAGAGCTATGAGAAGTAGATCTTAGATGCAATACTTCACCTTCTTCCACTTCGCGGAAAAGATTGGAGCGGCAGGGAATCTCAAACTAGGTTGCTTAAAGTTTTTAACATAAATAAACTAAAAATGGGTACTTCGCTCAAACATTCTCCTACTTTAATTTGCCGTTATATTTTTATCGTGATTCAAAAAAAAAATTCAAGCACCTCTTATTTCAAAGTATGTGTATAATATCACGCCCTATATTCAATTTTGATATTTGCAATTGAGTTGCAAAAATGGCGTCGAAGTAAGATAAGCAACATATCAAAATTTTGCTCGCGCATCGCGAAAACCCAAACTATTTGCACTTCAAGTTGACAAAATTATTGAATGTGGCCAAATCAACCGTCACAAACATAATAAATGTGTTTGGAGAACGTTTTTCGATTGCCTGAAAGGCAGGATCGGGGTGAAATCAAAATCCGAAAGCCGCAAAAATGACGAATAGAATGGCCATCAGTTTCAAGAGGACTCCCAAAATAATCGTCCGAAATGTCACCTACTGCCGTTCCAAGCATAATCGTTCCAGCGTGCACGAGATTTGTGTAGCACATGGGACAACTATGCTTGGAACGGCAGCCTATGACTGTAAATCGTGCTAAAAAATGAGCCGAATTGTCGATTTGCGAAAAAGTGGTGAACCCAAATCGTGACGTTAAGTAGAACAAGTTGGCTGGACAAAGATCACGAAAACTGTACGTGAAGATGCTTACGAAGTATTGATTGCATCGTACACGATGATGAAATTAACGTCAAGACCGACTTAAAATAGCTTCCTGGGTAGGAATATTATACGGCAACTGGAAGAGGAGAGATGGCAGAGATTCCCAAACACTTTAAGCTGTCGAAGTTTGGAAAGAAATTTCTCGTGTGGCAAGCCATCTGTTTCTGTGGTTTGATGAGCAACATTTTCATCGCGAAAGGTTTCGTTGAAGGAAATTTATGTGTAGGAATGTTTGAAAAAACGTCTGTCCTTTCCTCAAACAAAACAGTTGTTCTGTTTTGTTTTTGACAAATTTGGCATCTTGTCATTACAGAAAAAGGCCATAGAGTGGTATGCCGCGAAAAACCTCCAAACGTTGCCAAAGGACATGAAGTTTCCTATCACACCAGAGCTCCGCCCTATAGAAAAACACTGGGCTGTCGTCAAGTAGAACCTCAAAAAGACACGAAAGACAGTTGTCAACTGGATGCAGTTCAAGGCTAACTGCTGTTCTGCGGCGAACAAAGTGATCAAGTAGGCTGTACAAAAATTGATGGCAGGAGACAAGAAAAGGTCCGGCGATTCGCATTTGCTAAAAAATTGCTAAGCTAAAAGCTAAGTTTGAGTCCGTATTTTTCCTTTACTCTGTACGAATTTAGCTTGACAAAGAAAAATGACCGTTTCACATACATTTTTGTGACAAATTTTTGACAGTAACGTTTGTAATAGCAGCGAGGATTGGGTACAAAAAAAAACAAACTCCGAGCCTCCCTACAAAACAATAGAAACAGAACGAGAAAGTTGGGAACTAGGTGAGCCCAGAATATGAGAACTTTAACTTTCACACAAACGGTTCTAAAATGAATGATTCCGTAATAGCGGGATTTAAAGCTCCAGGAATCAACGACTACTCATGGAATACTGGTCGACAATATCAGAAGCGGATATATTTGCAATAATAGATTGCGTGAGTAAGTGTTTTGGAGAAAACTACCGACACACGATTATCTGCGTTTTCTGCGATTGCCAGACCGCGTTTTAGAGGCCCTGAATATTTTATTTTGTCACTCTAAACTAGTGTGGAAATCCATCCTATCGCTCTCGCAGCTGACTACGAAAAGCCAAGCAAATTCATATTGGTCACTCTGGACTCATCGCTGCTATCAGAGACATTTGATCTACAGTGATATTGCCCAGGTGTTTTCTATACCCCACGTTTCATATTATTGGCAGTTTCACTATCAAAGGAAGTGGCATGCTTATTACATTGGTCAACATTTGAAGATTTTAGGTTTCCTGTCAAGTTTGGTACCGCCAGCCACTAAAATTTTTTTATGCGAGCTCTCACGTAAGTTGACGTATTCTTGTTATGGCTAGGGGCACCAAAAATCACAAGAATGGTTAAAAAGCTATAATCTTTCTAGGGCAGCTATTTAGAGTTTTAGGGCAGTACTTCTTTCGCTCTTGTCGACCAGTTTTATTTATTTTGATGCTTGTGTGAGAGGTTTTACCCTTCCATTTGAAGCTTACTACTGCTCTACTATACCGAATCTCTTTTCATCCTACAAATCACTGGAGCGAGAATCTTCGTCTAACGTTTATCTCTGACAAGTGGCCAGGTTTATTCTAAGATGAACTTATTATGATAAGAGGAAGTAGTCTATTTGAAACTTCCAATGATGCCAATTATAGTTCTCTGGAGAGATAATTCCTCTGGTCATTTTTACTATAGAAGGACTTTTTTGTTAAAAGTAAGTAGTCTTATCCGAACCTCGTTCTTTCTACCAATACCGTGATGTAATTACAATTCCCTGAAGAGAACCCATTATAGGTTACTTAGAACTGGTCTAATAAGAAGGACTTATTTTTATTAGAAAGAAAATCAACAAGGGTATTGTAAAATTCAGCCTGAATGAACTGATTCTACTAAGATCCAAACCCACGATCACCAACCTTGCGGTAACAGAGCTACCTAGAGGAGTCGCGTACACAAGCTCAAAATTTAAATCATGAAGCAGAGTAATTAGTGCAAACCCCATAATTAATAAGTAAACCAGAAAACAATAATCGCGTAATCACACAAAACAATTGTCTAATTAGCAGGGGTAAACGATAGTTGTAATATTTGAAAGCAAACCACAATAACTGAACGGATTATGAGCTTAAATGTTGCCGGCGCTGAACTAAAAGCATCCCGAAAGCAATCATTAATTGATGATTACAGATATTGTTCACAAACGCCCCATTCTAGACTCGTAGGTGCAACGATAAATGATTCATTATTTACGCAACGAATAGCCGTCGGTCGCATGTGGCAAAATCAACAATCGAATCCCGGCTAGTCGGACGGGGCTTGGTGATTTAAACTCGTCAGTCTCGAGTACTTTCGATTGCGTCCGTGATTATCCCGTAACTCTACTCATCATCTCATCCGAATGAGCGATGGCAGCTTTCAACGCCGGATTAGTGCGAGAGTAATTCAATCAACATAATACGGTGCAGACACAATATTCAATTATTTAGATGCCTTCAGTCCCGTTTGCCCGTCATCCACCCGGGCTTATGCTAATTTCAAACGCCATTGTTCCTCGGCTAAATTCCGTCACTTACTACGGTCAGTGGTTTGATTATCTTCCGGTAAGTGCGCTCTAATTGATTGCTAACTCCCGAACGAACGCCAGATAGGTATATTAAACAACAGCCCTCCGGTACATGTTAAATCCCTTCGGTCTATTGTTGTTGCGAAACTTTCACTGTGTGTGGTATTGTATATCCTGCTCTCTCGGAGACACGCCCTGTCTTTAAACTATGTCAAGAATATTTGCACTTCCGCTTATTGTAGTCATCGTTTTAGAGAATAGTTGTACAAGCTAGGCAATAAATAGAAGAGCAAAAAAGTATTGAAGAACTATTGTACTGCTGGAGTAAGTTTTTCGATCGTAAATGAACACCTACAGTCCTAGAGCATACCGTCAGCTCTGTGTATTGACTATCGTCGAGCCGTAAATAACAATACAAGTCTGAATGTACTTCTCCATCAGCAGAGCGAAGGATACCTTCCTACACTCTGCCTTGTTGTCATTCGAAAATGATGTGCATAAGAAATAATCGCACTAAGAGCGATGACGGTGTTCCGATTGTTGAATTTAAACAATCCTCCACATTCGATTGTATTTTACTAGATTTTGTTTTGCATTTCATTACAGAAATTTTGTAATCATAACTTTTATTTTGTAAAAAACTCCATTTTACAACACCGCTTAAAAATATGCTTCATTGCAGGTAGATAGTTTTATTGTACTGCACAGAGTTTCGGGTCAGTAACGATTAGCATTTTTGGAATAGTTGGTAAACTTTCATGTGTTTAACGAACCAAATTTATGCGTATGAAAGCGGAAAAAATTCGTTCCGGTGTGAGTAGAACCATTAGTGTGGTAAATCTCCATATGACAATGATTGTAGCCTTACCCTTAGTTCCATTCGGGTGTATCCCTTCCGAGACACATTTCCTTTTACTGAGTAAGTACCTTTTCGTCTGCCAGGAAAGTAGTGCCGGTAGTTGATAATGGCGCCATTCCTTCCACTGTCTACTGTCTTACTGCACCAGTCAGACAAGGCATCACACAATAACGGGAAAGGACGAATAGTTCGGATCCTTTGTGTGCCCCGTGAATGAAGTGCAGGACATCAAACATGGCACTGCTGCTTGCTATTCACACAAAACGAACAGATAGAGAATGATACTGCCTTTTTATCGTCGTTATGCCTCCAGTTTTTTCATGATTTTTTTTCGTAAAAGCATTCCTATAAAACTTTCGTTCACGTTACCAAACACCAGCTTTGAATATCGTTCCGCCAAGATTGGTCCGAACAAAGGAGAGTTTACGAGCCGCAACAGTAGTAGGTATCTACCGATTGGATTGTGCGTTACACAGGAGCAGATGAGCGCCTCCTGGTTGAGAGGATTTCCTTCCACAGTCTTGACCAGGCTTCGAAATGGTCACGGTAGAACCACTTTTCACTGCGATAATCGTCTTCTTCTTCCTCTGACGCTATCAAGGTTCGCTGTCTGATAACATTCTTAAACAAACATGTCAAATGAGTATCGCCATCACGACGTTATTTTCCTCAAACGTATTTTGACATTTTTTTCTAGAAATGAGAATTACGCACGTTGAGTGCGTGTATTCTGGAAATTATTTATATCATCGATCTTGTAACAATATTTCTCAACATAAATGAACGAAGTAGACAGAAATAGGCCGAAATAACATCGCTTAACGATTGACAGTGTGCATCTCTTCGACACGCGAGTGTCGTTTGACTATCCTTTTCCTTCTGTGAGCTAAGGAAGCGAGATCAAATGAAAATGGTGACCGTTTACAAGCCTGGTCTAGACAGTAGCGAGTTTTTTTTTACGCTAAATTTAATTTTTGACTGACGACGATTCACGTTTTGTTAGTACTTAAACAGGAAAAGATTCGAGACAACATTTATTCAGTTTAGAAATGTAAATCTCACCTATTGTTTCTTTCCTTTTTTTGTCGTTTACCCTAGAATCAGTTTTTGATGAAAGGAGAAAGACATTTCCCAATAAAACTTTATCACAAACAGTGGAATTACTTGGACGAAAAGAAGGTAAATAGAAATTTGTTAAGCACTCAAACCGCGAAAAATACTCAGCCTCTCAATTCGTAGTTAAACATTTGTAACATGTAAGTTGTATGAAGGTTGTAAAAAAGTTGTATAGCAGCTGTAAAAAAGCGAAAAAAGATGGCATAGAGCTAAAAACGATAAAAAATGAAAGATCATAGTTTTTCAACCGTTACAGTGAATTTTGGTGTTCCTAGTCAGCTCGGAGCCGCAGAGTAATTGCTCGTCAGGTTCGCCGTTTTTCCGTTTGCTTAGGAAAAATCTTCATTGATGTCTCTGAAGATATATATAATACTTTTGAGCTGGATAACGACACCAAAATTCACAGGGATGATAAAAAACCTGTATTGACCAATGTGATAATTCACATATTTTTCAGTTTAAAGATTTTTTATGAATCACAATATTTACTCCTTCAAGCCAAGTCCCAATCCATCTTAAACAGCATTTCAAAGCAACTGTAGTCACTCATTTCTTTCTCTTCCGTTCAAATTCTAGCGCCTGGTAGTGCAAAAATGAATCTATTTTTCCCGCTTAATGAAACGAAAAAATGCCATCCGGGCAGCACTAAAATTAAACATTTAAAATGAAATTATTCCGTCCGAATGGAGCCCTGGCCTCTAGCTCTGTCGCTAACTTCCACTAACAAGTTACGCTGAAGCCGGTGCCATTGCTGGTTTGACAACTAGAAGGGACCGACGGACGATTAAATCAACCAGTTTGTTAGAACGTCGCTCGGGGTTGGTCGGTGCCAGGTCGCGTGATTGTGAACCCCGGAGAACGGCTTTCGCGTGAGCTCGCTGAACGATGCGGGAAAAGAACACTAAGTGCCAGAATCACTCAAATAACTGTCAGAAAATAATTGTGGAGCTTTTCGCCGCTTATTGAAATCCTCACGGGTGTGGGAGAAAAAAGCGACAGCAAAAAAGGGCGTAACGGAGAGCAAGCAATTGTGTAATTGTTTAACTCGTGTTAATTGGTAAGCGGTGGCCGTCCGCCTGATTCTAATCATTTTTCTCGTTTTGTTGTTTCACAGTGAAATAACGCTGGGATCTTCGTAATATAATCAGAACAAAATTTAATAAATCTTGTTGTACTCCAACAGTCTATCCAGTCGCTTCAATGACAGCGTGATGAGCTTCTCCGATCCGATTTCCTTTATATACAAACAAAATAATTCAATAATCTTTTCACGTGCCTTCGGCCCATTGACTATCGGCTTAAGGTGGCTCCGAGGGAGGAAACACGAGTATCGGAAAATCCCCGCCTCATAGCAGCACACGCACACCAGTTCGGTGGGGCGCGCGGTTTTGCTATCAACAAACCATGGACACAATAAAAGCGAGACTGATAATCATCTCATTATCGTTACCGCATCAGAAAGCAACCTCTCGAGATGATGGTGCTAATCAGAATACATTATCCGATCTGAAGCAGCTCCTTGAGGGGATGGCGCTGATGATGCTGATGATGAGAAAGCACTCCACGCCGTTCGAGTGGGAGACGGTGCGATCATTTTCGGGAAAGCCAGCCCGTGGAACGTGCTCTTCGGTTTCTAATCACAGACAGTGTGACCCTTATATTTCTTCTTATATTTCTTACAGTTCTTATGGTAAGAAATTGTTCTGATGAAAACATTCGGAGACACCCTGTTATTTGTGCGTTACAGTCGGGGTAATTCCTTTATCCTGCTAAAATTGATAACAGACAGAAGATGGTGGGGATATTTCCTTGTTAAGAAATTCTTTCCTGAGCGTAGGTTTCTAAATAATGATACTGACTTGTGGGTGTTTGAAGGGGCAAACTTAGATGACAGAGCAAAAGCGTAGGTATCGATAGAATTCTCATTAGTAGTTGAAGCTTGAAATGAACAACTATTCAGCTTGCTATCGAAACTATCGAACACTTGATGAGTTCGCTTTGATGAAATCATTATCTAAATATTTCCTCGTTTGAATTTCCAGTTCATTTGTTTCGATCAACACAAAGATTGAATTCAATTGAAAAATTGCAGAATTTCAGTCTGTTTGATAGATAGAGAGGATGGCAATTCGATCAGCCTCACTCGCATCAAGCAACGTAACGTCGTCGCCCCAATTTACCGCTTAATTACAAATTCAACTCATTTCCATGTCTTACGATACTGCCTTTTTACTATGCCACATAACTACATGTTTTTTTCACCATAACCCATTCTGATGCAATGAATTTCTGTTCAATAAACAAATCTCGCCTCTGCCAGATTGCCCCACAACTGACGCTCTGTGGAGAAAACTTCCTCCCCAATGCCATGCGGTCCATCACCATTTTGCTTGCACTTCGACATCGCAATTTTAACGCCACAAGCCGCAGCAGGCTGTCAAATGAACGCGGAAATAGGCACACATGCATCTTCCACAACCGTCGCTAAATGGCCAGCGGTTGAGGGGAAAATTTGAAAAGCGATCATTCTATGCACTCATCTGCTTGATTCCGACTGCCCATTAATCTTCTCAATCATCTTCACCCATGCCAACGTACGACCCACTGCCTGGTGAAGTGACCGATGCGAAGAAACCGTTCGACAGCGATGGGAAAGCTCTTTTCATTGGTGAACGTTCGGAAGATGCAGACAGGGAACGGGTTCAATCAGCGCTCATAGACTGACGGACGGAGTGATAGTTCACCACTCGGTGGTTTTCGTGAAGACACAGAGAAAAATTATTGACGAAAATGTCCCGTGTGCAGTAGAAAAAGGGCAATATTTTGAACGAAAATTTGAACGACCTCATAAGTACTGAGCAGTTCTTCAAAAAATTATTACCCGATTTTCGCATAATAGCTTATACAACAATTTTGGAAAAAGTTAAAACAAATATGGATTGTAGCTACTTGTTAACCCTGGTGATAATAATTTCAGCATTTATTATCAGCGAAATAATCTGATGTGACCAATGAAAAAATTATATTTGCATTTTAATTTTTTATCATTAACAGACGTTAGCTGGGATCGATTAAATCGACGATTAAATGACGTTTAGACGAATTTATAGTTTTTTTACAGTTCAATACAGCTAAGCTTTGCACTAATTTTGTATTAAATTGAAGATTCATTTATTAAAGCAGATACTATATCTCAGTTTGCTCTTACTCTAACGAACTCAATAAAATTTATATTCCATTTTTATTTCGATTTAGTTTTCTCGTAAAGCTGTCCCTTCGGGCTCAATTTATCTTAAAACGTTTCTAGCTTCCTCTTTTGTATTTTATGGTTATTTCAAATTTTCCAAAAAACCGAAACGACACACAATTATTACCCTTCTAACTGCATAAACTGTATTGGCGTGTCAAATCTTGTATTGGCTCCTGTCATATATAACGAATCGCATACAAAACGCATACACTCTTAAAATTACAACACAAAATCCATTTTAGTCACCTCTAGTGTGGTCGACAAAAGCAAAAAAATGCTCTAGGGCTTAAACTATTTGTTTAGTTTGAGTCCTGGGGAAGAACCTGTTCTAAACTATTATCTCAGCAATCTATGAAAAAAAAATCTGTTTTAATTTTTTTCTGCTCCGATCATACTCAAAGGCGTTGGGGTTGTGTTTTATCTAAAAATTTAAGTTTGATGGGTTTATCGGCTTAATCAGTCCGTGTATACTAGCAAAAACGATTTGTTTTTTTCTTATTCCGACAGTTTCGGTGACTTTATTTCACCTTTTTCAAGGAGTCTGAAAATATACATTGTGTGTCCCGTGTTAAGTCCCGTAATTTTTTGCTTTGCCTATTTGGAATTTTCAAAAAATTTTGATTTTTTTTGCATAAATTTGAAAATTGATGGGTCTCTCAACCAAAAACATTTAGCTGCACTTTAAATAACAATAAATAAGTTTTGCAGGTTTTCAAACTCAGGATTCGGATTCTTTAGGAAATTTTCCTTGTAATATGTATATATGTATAAGATTTTCGCAGAGGTTTTTTATTTTATTTTAGAGATAGAATATTTTTAATCATTACTGTCCACCATAACTAGTACCTTTGTCTCCACTAGAAAAAAATACTGCAATGTAAAATCATAATACAAAACCTGTTTTGCTGTTTTGGATGATTTAAGAGAACCTGTCGTTCGATTATTTGTATTGCAGTAGCGTTTTTCAATGGAGACGCATGATGATTATGGATAATATTTAAGATTCAATAAATCTATCGTCAAATTGAAAAATTATGCAAAACGTCAAAAAAATTGTTTGTATCATGATTTTCGCATAACTATTGTTATTTAAATCACAGTCAATATTTCACCTTATTAGGCCCATTGATAATCTTTCACCAGATTGAAAATCGGTTAAGCGACTCCAAAGTAACATATACACTAAAGTCGCGTTTTACGCGGGGATACGTGCCGTGTAAAAGGAAACCACGTAAATTCCGGAATCCGTGTAAAAAGAAATCACGTAAATTCCGGAATCCGAGTAAAGAAATTTCGAATCCGCGTAAGAAAAAATACCGAGTGAATTCTGAAATCCGTGTAAATTCCAGAATCAGCGTAAAAACAGCCGCGTAAAAAACCCGCGTGAAAAGCGAGTGTATAGTGTATTAAAAATAATAACATTTAAAAAAAAAATAATTTTTTTGGTAAGCCCTATAACAGAAAGCAAAACCGTAATGGCCGAACAGCAAAATTCGGGCCTAAAATTTTTCGATAATGTACAATTATTATAATTTTGAGTTTAATAGAAGCAAAAAAGTTCGAGTAGGACTTTTTGTATGGAATTACACATGTAAGAAGACTTATTGTAGAATTTTGTAATCTTATATGGAGTTCTTACGCTGTCAAAAACAATTCTTTTTAAACGCTCAATGATATGAAGCACGTTACGTTGCATGAATTTGCAATGATATTCTTCATCAATGACATTATTTCAAATCGCATAGATTCGGCTGCATTGTTATTACAACTTAATATTTGATTTCTACCTTTTTTCACGAAATCTTGAAAAAAAAAATTTTCGACGTAGAACTACGTCTCTTAGGAAGTTCGGCTACATAGCAATGTTCCAATTTCAAATGCTGATAAGTCGGTTAGTTATTAGTGGATTTCCTCCGTTCTTGCAGCAATCGATTGGAAACACATCTTCATGCACCCGCCCAAAATGCAGAAAATTGTTATTTGTTATTCGAATTTTGTACTATTAAAAATTGTCAAGCCATATTAACGCAGAACTCGACCTCTGATTGGTCGCTCAATACTTACTTTCCCTAGTATTATCGACAGAATAATATTACTAGTAAAACTGGAAGGTACTATTTGGCCTTCATAAGAGCCTGCTTCTGCCTAAACCAGGCATATCAGTTCTGGACAGCGAATAGGACAGCCCTTACTTAGCAGCGGCAGCAACAGTGGCAGCAGATAATGACAGTGGTGTATAGTTGCAGTGGGTATAGGTAGCGAAAGCACAGCACCATTTGCGGCAATGGCATTAGGTCTATTTAAAAAGTTGGCTTTGTGCGGCAGCGAACAGAATCAGTAGTAAGTACATCAGCCGTCACTTGTCAAGTTTTAATTATGCAAGCAACTGTCCTATTGAAAATGGTCAATCCTTTTTGAATCACAGATTTCGAATGATCTGATTGGCCGTTTAGCGTTTGCTTTCCTCAACACGATCGACAGAACTACATACCTAGTAAACCAGAAAGGTACTGTTTGGCCTATAAAGGAGCATTTTTCTGTCTAAACCAGTCATTTTAGTTCGGGTTAGCGATTAGGACAGTTCTTACGGTTAGCGATAAGGGCAGTCCTTACGTAGAGTTGGCAGCGGATAGCAGCAGTGGCAGTGGATAGCAGCAGCATCAGTGGTAGACGCAGCGGCACTACTTCTTCCTCTAGTAGAAAGTTACCTCAGAACGGTAGTGGCAGCATCAGCGGTGCATTGGCCAGTAACTTTTCCCAGTGGGAAGCTCTCCCGTATTTCAACAACACACAACCGTTTCTGGGATACTGGCAATTAAAATCCGTCGGCTGTCAAATTTTCAGCATGCTTTGAACTATGATATAAGAAGAGTGCCTTTTCCCTCTGTCGTGTATAGCACAGAAATGCGATCACTATTATATCCGATAATAAATTGTACCTTTGCGGACAAATTAAATACTTAGTTGATGGCAGTAACTGTTCACTAACTGGGTTGTTTATCTGGGCATTCGCTAACTAGGTTATAACCCAATTGAAGGGCAAATGAACGTCAAAAATCACTGTTTGGCATGTTACTGTCAGAATGAGTGAGGCACTTGAAAAGAAAATTGAAATTGACTTTTTCGGTTCAATGGATTTTGGTTTGGCAAGCGAGATCTATCAGAGTTTCTTTTTTTGTCACATTTTTTTATTCTCGCTTATTTTCCGTCGGTCTAGTTCCGCCACTGTTGTTGTGCCAATCACCGACGCCCGGGGAGGTGACTCCACCCAGGATCCCTACTTACGACCCGTTTATTAGCGGACCGACACCAACAGCTTTACTTCCTCATGCGATGGAAGGCGTAACCCCAGAGATTTTTCATCTCAGAAACTCTCCCGGTGTGTGTCACTTTTTTATTAGAAAACTATTTGTTCAACTAAAATGCAATGAATGCTCAAGTAGCTGTTATAAATTGCTACGGAATTTTTTTTTAGTTGTTATATGCAAAAACAAATGCCTACAGTAATGCTCCGATCATGGTTTGAGGAGTCAAACCATTAATTTTGACCTTGTTCAGAAGTAATAAAAGAGTTAGAGGAATATTTTTTATCAATTATAAAAACTTATCATTCTTAGTAACCATAATATATATTTTATATATTTTACGCTCAACATGCAGTTAGGCCTGGAACATTACCTTCTTCTTTTTGAAATATTTTGTTGTCGAAACCTTTAAAAACTTATTTACTGTTTTTTGTTTATTTCTTAATAAATATATTGATTAATCACTCTTAATTATGTAACGAATGTTAAGTTTGCTAAGTTACAGTTTGTTTGTTGTTGCAGCAGCTATACTCTCGTGCGCATGTACCTAATCTAATTACGATCAGTGTTTATACAAGCGGTTACAATGAAATGTATTTCTGATTAACAGCAAGTATGGGGTGTGGCAGAGAATGAGATTACTCGATTTAAATGGGCCTTTCTGCTATTTTAAATCTAATTCTCCCAAAAATGTTTTTTTTCTTTTTCTGATATGGACCAGAGAGTAAGCGACATGCTTTTATTATATCCGTGCTTGGGTGTGTACCCCCTTCCATTTTACGATTATTGCGCCTAGACTCGTTGCTTACTGCCAATTTTATCGACAACTATACTGCCAAGAACGCACAAGAGTCACACTGCCAAAAACGTACAATTGAGTAAAACGCAGTAGACGCAGATAGACCACTGCATTTTTTTCCTTCCTATTGATTCAATCGACAAACAAAAATTTGAAGCCAACATTCGTCCGAGGTAAATACATGTGGCACAATAGCTTTATATGCAAGAAGGTTATTGTTGTTTCGATAATTTCATTCTAATTGGTCTTTTAGTGTAAGTTGCTATAATTTTCTACTAATTTTTTACAACTCTGAGCCTATTTTGCGTTGATTTGCAACATGGGACTGACCTAAATTCATATTTTTTTCATCACTTTAGCAATAAACATAGCTTTTCTTGTAATTTTTTGAGAGAACACGTAATTAGAAGAAGTTTTTGAGGTTTATCTCAAATGTGATGAAAATTCACATGGGACTGTTATGCATTTATGGGCAGTATAGTTCACTAACAGGTTTCAACTAACTTTCTCTCTGGTCGGATTTATCATAAGAAGGTTTTAAGTGTAGAACTAATGATAAAATAATTTGTGTTGCGTGAAAATGTGTTGGTTTTCTCATTTCATTAAAAAAAACGACGGCTAAAGCGCATCGAGAGTTTAACAAAGTTTACGGAAATGCAGCTCTAAGTGAAGCAACGGGTCGTGATTGGTTCCGTCGCTTTGAAGGCGGTAGTGAAGGAAAGCTAGAAACTTAGTTAGCGTGTTCGAGTTGAATGGCAGAAATTGCTCAAGGAAATTCCATGCAAACGCAGAAACAGCCTGCTTCGATATCAGGAGTTCCCGCCAAGGCATTTTCAAGCAGTTGCATGCTTTGGGAATGATTTAAAAATAAGGTACTTTAGTTCCTTATGCTTCAAAGCCAGAAATACTGAACGTCATCGAATAGCGACGGGTAGTAAAAAATGTATTAATTACTGCTTTAGAACCGAACGAAACCATATCTGAGAAACGATATCGATTACAATTGTTCGATTAAGATGCGGCGCGAAAAATGGCCACCGTAGACACCGAGGCACGGAAAAGTCTAAGAGTTTAGTTACGTGACAACGCTCGGCTTCACACTGCCAAAGTAAATAAAATATACACAGAAACGCTCAAACAGGAAGTCCTCGAAATAATTGAAAAACTCAATTCATTCAACCAAAGTTTTATACGTAGTTATTAGAAATTTCAATCAAAATCAAATGACAATATTATTCATTCAAATTTGATATTTGAGAAAATTTGATAAACAAACGATTTTTTCTGATTCTCAATCCGAATATTTTAAAATAATTAGATAAACTGAGAAGAGAATTTCTTTCCTGGTGTTTATTTGTTTAATTCTATCAAAATAAGATTTGAAAATTAAAGAAAGGTGACCAGCTTGGAGGAAAACAATATTAGGGTCTCTAATACATAAAAATTAAGCAAACTTAGTCTCAATAAAGTTAACTTTGAAAGAGAATTAGACATAACTCGCTGAATTTTTTTTTTTCAATTTATACTGTCAAACTTTCAGTTCATTTGTGTATCTTTTTTTTATGTCTGAATTTGATGCTTCAAAGAAATATGTATTAGCTATATTTTAATCTAGTTAGGTTCTGCAATAGCACTTAATTGAAGCAGGAACTAAGCAATTGTTAAGATTTTTTTTAATTTAAATATCATCTAGAGGATATTTCTACTTTAAAAATAAACATCCGGAGAACAAAGTCTTGTTCAAATTTCGTTGAAACCTTGTGCCCCGATTTACACGATTTTGAATTCCTAAATAAATAAGTTCAAAGTCCGTGAGATTTTTTCCACCAGTGTACCCGAGCTCGAGGAAGAACGGATGTAGAAAATAAAAGAACCAACCGAGCGTTGTAAATATAGAGCACGGAAGCGAGAACAGCGCAACAGCGAAAATACGACCACAGACGGACTAGCTAGCCATTCGAGCCCGACCGCCGAACCGCTCTTACGATTGATGTTGGCGGCCGCGACTGTCAGGACCATTAAGAATTCAAATATTTCTCTTTCCTCTGCTCGATTGCATCGATTCAATCGACGGACTGCACTTCAGTGCGCGTAGTCAAACATTCGCGCGTTTTCAGCACGCTGTCAGTCGGCGTTGAAAGTTAGATTTGTTTTTTTTTTCTGCTTTGCCTTTTAAGCATACTTCCGCACCCTATTAATGCTCTTCACGTCAATGAGATTCGCAACCGAAACCGAAGATGCCGTCGCCGGCTGCAAATATGTACGACAAAGACCATCGTCAGTGCACTGGATTGATTTTCGGACTTTAAAATTTGACTTTTTCATTCTCCCGATTGGATATTTGTCCGTGGTGAACTTTCCATCGCAGAGCAGCTACGAAAAGTTTCCATGCAACCGCAACGAAATCCTGAATGCATGCTTTATGAAAAGCAAACAACGCCGTATTAAAGGTCTACGTAGTCGTCGTTGTCGCCATCGACGTCGTGGGAAGCAGCTAAGGAGAGGAACGATTCGCACACAGCTGACAGAAGGGAAAACCTTTCGTTATCCGACCGCATCAGGATAGGGTTTTGGAAGTATGTTAAACTCATATGTGCGCTAGATGCAGCGCCGTCCGACCATCCGACCTCCGCCCGCAAAAGCCACGCAAATGCCGGCCCGGATGAGCTGACGTTCGACATTAGTGGAAATCATAGCTTTACGGTTATTTAAATTTCTATCATAGTTTTAGCAAGCATCTTCTGTCAGCGTGATGCCCAGAAATGGCAGAAGAGAAAAGAAAGGAACACCAAAATGAAACATATTTCGAAAAGTTAGATGAGTTCTACTTTCACTGGCAGCTCATTGTTTCTCCGTAGACCGACCGGAAATTTCGATACTCCAAAGTTTGCCGTTTCTCGTTACGGATACACGATGAAGATGGGTGGTCAGTTTCGCTGCCGCACCGTCTCCGCCCTCTCGCCGGGAAGTTGTTTGGAAGCAGCGACCGGTGCCTGAACAGATTGAGATAACTTTGACGAATTTTAATTTTTATCAGCAATGGAGAAAAAGCAAACTTCTAAATTCCCTGACTTTACAGAAGTTATTTTGGAGTTAGTGGAAATACGTGGATGTCCATTACTGGCGTCTAGATGTAGGGCGGAGGGAGCAAACAGTAATGTGGTCTGTCAGGCAGGTCACGTAAAAGTGGCAGAGTCTCATACCCTGTGCCAAGACCTTCCACTTAACTCGAACAGAAACTTGTGCATTATTAATGGCTCTCTCTGCCCATCGAGTGTGCCATCTTTGAGGAATGACGTGCAAATTCGCATTTCCAGCTTACCATAGCTGCGTTCAGCGAAGCACATAAACGGTGAACGCCGTACGAGCGGAGAATTATAATGCCCCACATTGCACTGTAAGTGATCAATTGCACTGGTCTTGTATTGGCCAATGTTGACGCGGGTGAAATGGAAAACAAATCGAACGATAATTTTCGTCTAATTGAAGCAATAAAAATCCAATTGGCGCTGATGATGGGTGATAAATCAAATTGGAGACCGAGAGAAAGTTCTCATAAACGCTAAATATCTAAGGATTATCTACTCTGAATAATTGATTGAAACATTGAACGGAAAGTGTACAAAAGAAGTAAGCTGTTATAATATTACTTTCAAACAAGGTGTTAACGACCTAATGCTAGATGAAATAGCAAAATTTAAATAGCACTTTAATAGCTACATCAATTCAATCCGACCATATAGTCAGTCTAATTTGGTCTAATTTGCTCGAAACCAGAATCTCACATAAGTGGCGAGCGAAAAATAGGAAACATCATGCAATCATTCCGTACAGCCTCTTTAGCGAGCCAAAAGCAGCCACGTTCTCAACGTTTCGCGTTGAAGAAAATTACACACGACGAATAATTGCTCGTACCACTCACTTGCCACCGTTTGAATGCTGTGCCCGTGCCCGCTTCGCTCAAGACCTCAAGATCTCTCCTCCGCTGTTGGCTGCAAATGCAGGCGCTCATGATTGGCTGTTTGACGGGAATTTAGCGGCGTGTCAAGGCAGCAGAGCGGTAAGGTCACTTGAAGTGCCGTACTTACGCCAGCTGAGGAGGCCAGGGCTGCGTTCTTGAGAATTCTAGAGCACCCACTTCGGTTGCTGCTGTTTAGCCCACAGACAGCATGGGAGGAATATAATGTTGCCTCTGGTTCGACCGTCAAATTGCGGAAAAGTTTCTTTCCGCAGCTGTGGTAAAGCCCTCGAGGCTCTCAAGTGTTCTGCGACAGATTTTCGAGAGACGAACCGCGTACGAGCTGCGTTTGCTGTTGCCGTTTCGTAGACATTTTCGAAACATCTGTGTCGGAATGGCCCCGGGGGAAAATGAGACTGAAACGAAGTTACAATCGAATTGCGGTGTGGGATGCTCTTTTGGTGACGGCCGAATTGTGCAAATATGATGTGACAATTGCATGTGCGGGGAACGCCATGCCGGCCACGAGGGAGCAGACGGAAATGAATGTTTTATCGAAGCGAAAGTGTACTGTAAATCCGTATACAAATACATGTTCATTTTTTGCAGTTCAGTCCAATTTCAGCGGACAGCAAACAGCTTCAGCGCACTTTTTTTTCTTCCAACACACATCATTCACACGCGTGTTATTTTTTTACATCAGCAAATCAAATTTACAAAACCAGAGAGATTGCAATAGGCTTCAGTTTTTATTGGAATTAATATTCGATACAACAGGGATTAGGGTTCTTCATTCGATTCGTTTTGTGACTTAATTCTGAATTTAATGTTGCAGTTTGTACCACCGGTAATATTCATGCTTTGTTCAAATCAATGAAAAACGCATCAATTTTGATTTTTCAAACAGAGCACCCTAAGTTGTAATCAAATGTACATTATATTCATGTTTTCAGCCTGCATGTATGGTTTTTTTCTCGTGATGTACCGATTCACATGCAAACATACAGTTTTTGCAATTTTTTATCTGGGCTGTGAAATAACATCCCCGCTCGACAATTGATCATGTTGTAGGATCACATTTCATGAGCTGCTGCTGCAGCAGAGTTGACGCAAAAAAACAAAAATTACTCGCTTAAATCCCCTTAGTAGAATCTAGTTTGCCCTTTAAGAAATATCAAAAATAGGTGATTACAAATCCTTCCTTCTAGAGAAAGAGAGGTAAAAAACTTAACACGAAATGCATAGTCCGAGCAAACGAACATTAATGCAACAAAACTGGACCATAAGCAAAAAATTGGAAAAAAACAAATTCAACACCCACACAACCAGACCAACTTACACCACACTGGATGGCGGTTTTGTTTAGTCTGTATCGCATCGTTTTCGTTTGATATGTGCCTATATGTGTGCTACACTGAAATCGATAACGTTTGGCTCTTTTATTTCGCTCTTACTCTCTCTACGAGTGTTGATGGTTTTATTTTCTTCCCAGCCTAAAGCCATACCATTTTAAGCCAACATATTAACAGGAGGGAAATAACCGTTCATTTTACGAGCTGATATCGTTTGATAACGGAGTTGTCTGAAGCCAAGAAAAAAAAACAAGAATATTTACTGGCTATATCAATCATGACGGTAGTGGAAACTTTTAATTTATGACGAATTGTATATGAGAATGGTTGAATTGCAGCGATAAGTATCACGAATAAATTATGGCAGCGATTCGCTGCGGTTCGTAATCAGTCAATCGAATCGGCTCAAGCTGTTGGATTCGATTGTGATCTAAGACTTTGGTTTGGGAATGTTATGGTTTGAATTTATAGACGTGAGCGAGATCTCAACCGAAATGATTATTGCAGTCGGTGATGTTCATTCTTTGAATTTGCTTCGTTCTGTTACCACAGCACAAGTGAATTCGGATTTTATAAATACTCCCTCCGATAGGAATGTTTTTTACATATTTTTACAAAATTTTGTGTTGTACTATTGTGCCACACCAATGCACAATGGCCCAAAAAGGTAAAAGTGGAACTAAATTCCATAACGCCTCTCACCCCTTCATCCTAGCTTAATGGTGTATTCGAAACAATTGTTTGTATAGGGGAACTGCTCGATTATTCATCTTATTAAGCCGATATTCACGAAGAATGCACTGATTAAACACCGAATTTTCACGAAATCATTGAACAAAAAAAAAAAAAAATACGCTTACATGCTCTTATGGAAACGTTCAGCATTGTATATTTGGTAAACTTAGCTAGATTTGTCCTGAATTTTGTTGTAGCCGTATAGAACAATGCGGGATTTTGTTTTCTGAGGTAATTGATTAAAATTAAATGAGTTTTCGAGTGCAGATGCGCGACTATAATATCAAATTCAGTGAATTTTCAAGGATTCTACTTTATGAGAAATCTAAAGTGAACTAAGAAGAATCCATTTCATGGATTAGCAGATTGGTTTAGTTAGAAAATATGCGTTTTTTTCCTGTTTTCAATTGTGTTTTCATGTTGTATGAGATGAATATATGGGCTGAGATGAATAATGGAGCAGTTCCCCTAAATGACCCGCAAATTCGCAAAATTGTCAAAAATTATGAAAAGTTATACATTAAAAATTAAAAACATAACTTTTTTGAATTAAGAGATAGAGGAATGATTTATTCAGGAAAGTTGTAGGAGATTCAAAAATATGAAACTTTGCTGAACGAATGAAAATCTTACTTAAAGTTTAGTTTTTTATACTTAACTGTCGTTAGTGGCATTTCACACGGAAGTATTATTCGGAGAAATTGTTAGGGCATACAAAACACATATTTCTCCCAAATATCATACATCTCCAGGGCTTTTCCTTACAAAGTTATATAATTTTAAAGCTTATTTTTCGATAACTTTCAGAACGTATAAATCTGAAGCAGCTGGTGGAATCATGATGTCAATACTTTTTCGTGAAGCCAAGCTGAAGTTCTATAAACTATTGTAGGTTCCATTTGTTCCAATCCATCCACATTAGAGTGCAGCGAGCATATGTTTGTTACAGTATAAATACAATAAAAATACTAACTAATTTGAGAGAGAGAGATAGAGGAATAGTTTGTTTGGCAAAGTTTTAGAACGTGCAAAAATACGAAACTTATGCTAAACAAGCAAAATTTATATCTTCATTGCGTACTAAGTTACAGAGCATTTTTTATAAAAGTTATTTAAAAGTTAGTTTTTTTTGTACTTAACTTTTGTTAGTTACATTTTACAAGAAAACGTTGTTCCAAAAAACATTTTGGTATACAAAATAGACGTTTTTGTTAAAGGCCACACATCTTCAGGACTTTTCCTTACAAAGTTATATCATATTTAAGCTTATTTTTTTGATAACTCTAGAAACCTAGAATCTTAAAAAGGGGCAAGTGGAATCATGATGTCAAAAGCTTTTTTTATAGTTTAGCTCGAGTACCCAAGACTGTTATAAGTTTCATTTGTCCCAATCCACCCAATCCTTATTCTATACGTTGTTAAATTTATCGAAAAATAAGTTGAAATATCCTATAACTTTGTAAGGAAAAGTCTTGCAGATACGTGATTTTCAACATAAACGTGTGTTTTGTATGCCCAAATGCATCTTTAGAACAACGTTTTCTTGTAAAATGTAACTAACAAAAATTAACTACAAAAAAACTAACTTTTAAGTAACTTCAATATAAAATGCTCTGTAACTTTGTACTCAATGAAGATAGTAATTTTGTTTGTTCAGCAAAATTTCATATTTTTGCATATTCCAAAACTTTGCGAAATAAACCATTCCTCTATTTCTTAACACGAAAAAGTTAGTACATGTAATATATAAAAACTTAGTGCAACATATGTTCGCCGTACTCTAATACGGGTGAATTGGGACAAATGGAATCTACAATCGTTTATAGTACTCCAGCTTAACTTCAAGAAAAAGTATTGACATCATGATTCCGCTTGCTCCTTTTTAACCTATACTCTTTTAAAGCTAACGAAAAAATCAGCTACAATATGATACCGTACTGCATTAAATTTCGAACACTTAAGCTATGATGTGACTTCTTGTAAAACTTGTAAAACTTGTAAAAATCAACGGAAAATGAATTTCATCGACGATCTTAAAGCTTTAACGTGTTGGTTATTTTATTTTCGTTGTAATTAAGTGCTATTTAATATTGGTGCCGTGTCAAAAAAATATTAGATGAAAAAAACCTAAATTAATCCACCTAGCGGTCAGACCCAGCCTTTCTCATTCAAACCTTTATTTGTAAAAATAGATTTACAAGAACGCTTCAATCCAATAAATGTATTTTTACTCTTTTGGTTCTAAAATATTGAATATATGATAGTTTGAGACCCCTCCCTCTTCTGGAAGGGTAGGGTCCCATACAAATGAAACCTAAATTTCTGCGCAAATCAAGAACAAACCAAGCAAATGAAACCAAATAGGGCATGTGGATGTTTAAAGGGGTAACAAATATGTCTAAAATAGTTGGATGCCCCTCCCTTTTCTGGAAGGGAGGGATTCCATACAAATGAAACACAAATTTCTGCACATCTCGACAACTAATCAGCTAAATGGAACCAAATTTGGCGGGTAAATGTTTTTAGTGGTAAAAAATATGTCCATAATGTATTGACACCCCTCCTTCTCTTGGTGTTTCTGCCTGCCTATGCTCCATTCTATAACCCGATTGCCATACAAATGAAACACATATTTTTTGCACATCTCGAGAACTAAGCGAATAAATGGAACCAAATTTAGCATTTGAATGTTTTTAGGGGTAACAAATATGTCTATAATGGTGCGACTCCCCTCCCTTTTCTGGAATAGAAGGGTTCCATACAAATGAAACACAAATTTCTGCACATCTCGCGAACTAATCAACTAAAGGAACCATATTTGGCAGGTGGATGTTTTTAGTGGTAACAAATATGTTCCATAATCGACTTCAAGCAACATTTTGGATTGTAAGATGGCAACTTCCGGTTTCTGAAAAACAGCCAAAAATGGCCGATATCCACCCAATATAATAATATCCGGATCTAGAATGATACACAGGAGCTAAAATCGAACACAGATACCATTTTGAATTCTAAGATGGCGACTTCCGGTTTCTGAAAAACAGCTTAAAATGACCAAATACCACCCAATATGAGTGTTTCTTTAACCAGTATGACGTTCAAAATCCAGAAATTGTCTCCAAATGCCATTATGAAATAAAAAATGGCGACTTCCGGTGTCGGAAAAACAGCGGCAAACGACCAAATACCACCAAATATGGGTATTTCCGGAATCGTAATGATGCACTGGAGCCTCAAATCGACTTCAGACTACATTTTGAATTGTAAGATGGCAACTTCCGGTTTCTGGAAAATAGCCTGAAACGAACGATTCCCATTAAATATGAGTATCTCTGGAACCAAAAAGATGCACAGAAGCTAAAAATTGATCACAGACACAATCTTGAATTTTAAGATTGTGACTTCCGGTGTTTTTGGAACCAGAATTACGCCCAGATGACAGAAATTGCTTTCACAGGCAATTTTAAAGTCCAAAATGACGACTTTCGGTTTCTAAAAAACAGCCCAAAGTGATCAAATACCACCCAATATGAGTATTTCCAGAGCCAGAATATTGCAAGAAGCTAAAAATTTACCTCAGACACCATTATGGATTGTAGGATAGCAACTTATGGTTTCTGGAAAACACCAAAAAATGGCCGATTTCCGTCTAACATGAGTATCTCCGGATCTAGAATGATACACAGCAGCTGAAATCGACTACAGGCCCTCATTTTGGATTCTAAGTTGGCGGTTCCTGGGAAACAGCCGAAAATGATCGAATAACACCCAATATGGGTATTTTTTCAATCAGAATGACCCTCATAGGCCAGAAATTATCTTGAATACCATTTTGAAAGCCAAGATGGCGACTTCCGGTTTGTGAAAAACAGCCCAAAATAACCAAATACTATCCAATATGAGTATCTCTGAAAGTAGAATGATGCAATGGGCTAACAATTGACCTCAGGCACCATTTTGAATTGCTAAATGGCAACTTCTAGGAAACAGTCGAAAATGACCGAATAATACTCAATATGGATATTTCCGTAATCGAGATGATGCATAGAAACCAAACAATGACCCTGGACACCATTTTGAATTTAAAGACTACCACTGTTAGTTTCTGGAAAACATCCAAAATAACTAAATACCTTCCAATATGGGTATTTCCGGTGTCAGATTGATGCCAGAAAATCTGCTGAAAATGACCGAATACCACTCAATATGAATATATTCAGAATTAAGGCGATGTACAGAAGCCAAAAGTCGAGGATGTTGTTATTTCGATAAAACCAATCATTTCAAACGATTTGTCTTTTGACTTTGATCATATCCTATGGCCGATTCGTCGTGCATTTGCACACTTTAAACACATCGCAACGAATCAATGAATTCGGAACGTTCAAATAGTACGATACCACATTTAGATTTTGTTGAGGCCACATATATCGATCAAAGCAAGTATAGATTTAAATAGTCTTTGAATTTCTTTTCTTTCCATATCTTTTGAGCCACATATCAAATTGTTATGAAGTTTGTTATTTGTAATTTTGAGAGATGACTCGTTGGTATGACACTAGTTATGTTAAAATAAGTCATGTAATCGTTGTTTTATTAACAATTTAATACATAACGGTGGCATAATTTCGATTATAATCAAATGAAATGAGAACGTATAGGGCAGCCAAGCTTTGAAACCAAGTGTTCAATCAGATTTCATCAGTTATCTAGCCCGCTCATCTGATAATAATATTGATCAAGTCGGTTGTGTAGTTTCTGAGATTATGAAGTTTCGTGATTTTCACATTTCGGTACATTACAGACGAAGTTACAGTCCGATTACAGAAAAATTCAATAGGGTGTTATGAGGCATCTAGACTTATTAATTGACACTAATTTTGTGGAAATCGGGTCAGCCATCTCTGAGAAAAGTGATAAGTCCAAGTAGTCTTCGGAATATGTTACTTTTCATAGCTGGATTTTACATTTTTAAACATAACAGGCAAAGTAAGAGTCCGATTGCAAAACAAATCAATAGAGTCTTATGGGGCAACTAGACCTTCCATTTGACACTGATTTTATGAAAATCGGTACAGCCATCTCAGAGAAACATGAGTGAGATTAAACAGTCTTTAGAACACGTTTCTTTCCATAACTTTTGAACCATATGTTCAATCTTTAAAAAATTCGAAGGTTAAGGGTTTTTCAGGTAGCCCATTCATTTGAAATCAATTTTGTTCAAATCGGTTGTATAGTTTTTGAGATAATGATGTTTAATGATTTTTACATTTTGATACATAACCTCTAAACTAAAAATCCCTTTACAATGAAATTAAATAGGGTCTTATGGGACAATAAGATCTTTCGTTTGCAATTTATTCCATGAAAATCGGTCCAGTCATCTCTGAGAAAAGTGAGTGAGAAAAAAAATCTGCACATACACACACACACACATACATACACACACACATACAGAAAACGCTCAGCTCGTCGAGCTGAGTCGAGTGATATATGCCATTCGGCCCTTTGGAGCACTTTTTTACTTTCGGTTTTGCAAGTGATTGCTATACCTTTCTAGGAGAAAGGCAAAAAGTGCTATTTACACAGATTCAAACATGTTCCATTTATTAAATCAACGAGAATTCAGACCTCGGTTTTGATTCAAATTCCGAACACTTCAATATAATCACTAAGAGATAGATAGGTATACCGTCTCAACACTGACTGTCACTTTTTTCAACGCCTGCTGTTTCCCTGGAAGTGGTCCTGCAGTGACGAGCTACACAGCACTGGGTGAAGGACATTCCAAGGAACAAAATGGTATATAATTATCATACTTTTGATTACTCTAGCAATAGTAATGTGAATTTTATTCCGAAAGGTTTGAAGTTTGAAACTGTTCTAAGTTTGAGTCAAAACGGTATAACTTTTTAAGGAAAAGCCCAGAAGATGTATGGTCTTTGGCAAAAATTTGTGTTTTTTAGGCTCTGAAAATTTCTTCGAACAACATTTCCGTGTAAAATACCATTATCAAAAGTTATTTACAGAAAACTATAATTTAAGTAAATTCCGTATAATATACTTTATAACTTTGTAACGAATGAAGATAGGATTTTTATTTGTTCAACAAAGTTTCATATTTTTGAATTTTCTACAACTTTTTCGAATAAACCAATCCTCTATCTCTCAACACATATTCTCGCATTTGTTTCCATGCATATAATTATTCAGTGCAGAGTCTAAACAAAAAAAATAATTTAAACGGAAAGTGTGTTCTTCGTTAATAGTGAAAGTCCATCAGCAAAGCAGCCAATGAACCACCAACAAGTTGTATTTCAATACGCCGAAACGAACAAAGTTTCACATGGATTTTATCCCCATTCAAAGCTGGCTGGAAAAGAACGGAAACTTTCCTTCGTGTGAAGACACAAGTTGTCTCTACAGTAAACTATTCTGACGAGCACTTCAGTTTCGTATAGATTCTCTAGGATGCCTCATATTGAAATCGTAAACGTCCTCGATAAGGTAGCCTGAATAGGAACCTCAAGACTGCCATGCCAATGGGACTAGGAGTCTTCAATGAGAATCCATCGGATTCGGAACCTTTAATTTTGAAGGGTTTGCAGAAATAACATCGCTTTTATAAGACACTACCCTACCTAACACACATATAATCCAGAGTGTGAATTCCCAGAATAGAGATAATTGATTCCATTTGCAAACGGGAATGATTCCTCTCACAATTCTGTCAGCGACTCATCCACTCAGAATTCTCAGGATGATGTGTTCCCATCGGGTGCAGATAGATATTTTTTTTTGACATTTTAAAGTAAGTTATCACAAATGACAGATACTCACCTGATCGGACCTACAATACAAATAAGGTGGGAATGTCCTAGGTGCTCAATAACGTCTCGAAGGCTGTCTCAACAACGGGAAAATGGTCATAGATAGAAATGGCTCGGCTGAGAGAAGAGAGCTGACAACACTTCCCGCAATATTTTGGCGAGGAACAGGAAAATATTAACTTTTTCAAGCAAATGGTTCTTGGGCGCTAAGATTGGTGTGGCACAATAGTGGCACCCAGTAAGCATTTTCTGCTATTTTTAGCATTTTTGCAGCTACTATTTGTAATGTGCTCTGTCGTGAAAGTGTTAGAGTTTTAGTTTTTTTAAGACTGCAAGGTTGTTTTTCTCCACATGCAATTAAAGTAAGACATAATGATACAAAATTTAGTAAAAATATTTCGAAATCATTCTAATGTTAAAGGTGTTTACCAAGCTCATGATGTGAGCTGCGAATGAAAACTCAGTTTTGTTGTGAATTCTAGACATATACAGCTCACATGAATTACTAGAAGCTGTCCTATGTTGGGGAGGAAATGATTTTTTTACTGCCTGTTCATGAGCTCCAACAGTGCGACCGCTGCTTCTTTCAGGCCCTCGAAAGCAAAACCAAAACTGAATTCATTAAAAAAATCTTTCTCGAATTAGAGGTGGCAAAAAAACTCATGAAACTATAGGTGCTTGTTTGTTAACCACATGTCAAACAAGTTTAGATCTTTTGATTTAGGCGATAAAAAATCATGGATAATCGTCCTCCTTTGACGGCAAGGGTTTGTCCAAAGTCATCTTTGAAGCAAAACGACTCAATGACTCCTTCAGCCCATAAACCATACTGTTGTGTGTTGATTCTAGCCAACTAGTTAAACTTGGTGCGAAATTTGGAAATAACATCTCTATTGTGGTTTCATTAGGTTGATTATGAGAACCATAAGATGACCGTTACAGGTGAACTAGGCGTTTCTCACAGAACAAAAACTTTTTTTTCGTGTAAGTTCCAAGTTCAGCATGATAAAATACTGCACAAGTTTAACTTTGACAGATAACGCTCGAACGCCATTACATACCAGTGCTGCCAACTTAAAGAGAAAGATGATTACTCCTTATAACATTGAAAGTTGCCATTCGTGATTGGCCATACAAAATAATTAGTTGATAATTTACTAGAAAATAAAAACAAAATTTTTTATTAAAAAAATCTCATTCAAATTTGCACTTTATTATCTATCGCTAAAAATTTTCAGACAATAAAAAATGGGTTAGCTTTTTTCATCAAATAAACATACACACGCAGCGCAATGTTTCGAAATAATCATGATAGCAAAAAGCCTTCATGCAAACAAAAAATATAATAAACAAATAGAGCATCAAGCAATTAACCTTTCCAATTACTATTGTTAGTGTGCCAAATCGCTTTCTGCACTGGCAATGGTTGAAGTGAACGTGGCTTCAACGAGCGTCTGGGAAGTCTACAGTTTGTCACAAACAACAAAATAAAAAAAGAAGACCCACAATCATTTTACTATCCATCGACTGCGGCCATGAATGGCCGTCCAAAAATATAGACCGAGAAAGCACCAGAGGCAACGGAAGTAATAACAGTCGAAAAGAAACGCTATAATGACCTTCGAAATGATTCGCCAAAACACATCGTGCAAAAATTGAACCACCAATCAGGCAGCTCGTCGTGACCCGTTTTCTGGTGAGCTCAGTGAGCCGCAGTCGATGCGTGTAGTGTGGCAAAGCATGACGATAATAATGATCATACAATGCTAACTTTGCGATGCCCTAATCTACGAAAGAAGCTTTCACTTCAATGTATGTTGGGACTGTCCAATCTTCTACATCCCGGAATTTTTTTTCACAATTTACTATTTAGTAACAATTTAAGCTACGTGGTAGGTATTCATGCCATTTGATATACGCTAGAAGCGAGAGAATAGTGAAAAAAAACTTACGTTGTTTTTCCGTAGGTAATACGAAAACCCTTCTCTAAACAACAGTGACGTATGCGACTTTAAACAAAGCCGATTTTCCCCCCTACCAAAGATAACGAACTAAAAGAGTTTTGCCTTTTGCAAAACAAACCCCGCCGCAATTTCGCTCCTAAATGCTGCCTGACGTATGTGCGCCCGGTAAGATTCACAGGCTTAGCATAACAACAGTCCGAAACTGTCAGTCCGTCAGTCAGCCATCCAAGTGCTGGGCGGTCGGTGGTGGAACATTTCTTCAAAGCTAATCTCGGCTTTACTTGGCGCATTGTTCCCGGGGCAAGGCGAAAAACAAAACGGAACCATAGAAGCTCTTAAGTTTTGCCTTGTTTTCTGGTCTAAATTTGGGTGTGTCCTGCGGCCAGCCTGGGAAATACTCTCTTTTCAACATTTCTGTCGGGCAGTTTCCGAAGATTTGATGCGTAGAATAACATCAAATTCGGGCGGCGAATAAATTACACAATTTCTGCCCCGGACGATGAAGTGCCGGCCGCTGCTGTGGTTTTAAGCCCTGTGGTTAAGATGGTTCAAGCGATGGAAAATGTTGCGGCTATTCAAACGTGTTTTGTGTTTCTAGTTTTTATCGTTATCGTTAGTTCGGAACCGGCGAGCCGCTTTTTGCTATTCCTCTGTTCGAAACATTCTCCTGTGGTTTGGTTTTCACTTTTTTCTCCCTAACGAAATGATTCATCAAACCGCAGCGGCTACATGAGCCTTACTATTCTATCCAGCAAAAAAAGTGAAGAGCTTTGATTGAGGCACCCGGACTGGCAGACGCTTTCGCCCCAGCCGCACCCACAGTCACTCGTATCCTTCTAACAGGATTAGGCCATCTGAATTTATACATTTATTATCCTTGGACTCGGCTTTCGTTGTGGATGATGGGCCACTCTCAGCTGCGTGCTCGGGCACCATTTAGCCTTAATGGGACCCGTCAGAGCTGGTAGCCCACCCACACACAAACCCGTAGCTGACGATGCTCTCGACTTGTCTGCTTTTGAAATGGTAAAATTTTCAAACCATTAATAAATGATTACCCCGGCAAGAAGGCAGGGTTCTGCCGGTCCGAATCCCTCAGCCGAAGAAAAGCCTTTCTATAAGTACTCTCTAGGAGATCTAGACAGAACGAAATTAATTTTCAATAATTAAACCCTGCCGGAAGAATCGGTTGCTGCTTTAGTTCGTGCTACCGGGATGCGGTCTGTGGCTCGAGAGATGCTCCTTGTATTCTTACGACGTCAACGGGTGCGGTTTTCCTTGCCACAACTAGGGCTAGTAAAATAGTGCAACTAGGTACGGTACGCAAGCGGAAGTATTTCCGTACGGCACGTTTAGAATGAAAGCGAGGTTCGCCTGATGACATTCAATCGATCCAGCTGCCGTTCGGTTGCTCGAAGCGAAATATTCACTTTTTACCAGAAATGCATCGTCTTTGGCCTTTTCATCGTTTTAATAGCTGGCACACAGACAAAACGTGCTGGAAGTCGCTCGCACATACGTCAAAGGGATCCATCGAAATGAGCATCAACGATGGCCGGAATCGTTTCCTATTGCTGGGTTCAAAACATAGTCCCAGGGAAGGACGAACGGAGCGGTATACCGCGTGATGCTGTGATGTGTGAATTCTGGGGGCGCTCATTCGTTCGAAACTGATTGAAATTTGAAATGAATTTTCATTTCAGCACTTTTTTCTCATCTCCACCTACTCCTGTATCGGCCGGGCACAGGCTGTGTCCTTTCGAAGGGCAACCGAAGAAGCAGTGTCAAATGGATAAAATCCTCGTTCGAATTGGTTCGATACAGGGGGCCTGGGAGCGGACACCACCGGTCAAGGCAGGAGCCGATTCAAAATCGGTCTTGCTTTTCAAGTGATGATGATTTCGTTTTGAAGGGTATCGATTGTTTTTCTTTCATTTCCCCATGGAAATCAGGTTTTTTTCGTTCTATCAACCCTCACTGTTGGCAAATGCAATTGGAGCAGTTTTTTTTTTTGTAATGGCTCGATACTGTCTGTCGGTGCGGTTAGATGGGAAAATCCTGTTCGGCTATATTCAAGGCTCTTTGTATGGAATGGTGCTCATATCAAAGTGCTAACGGCGCTTGGTGCGAAAGTGCTTTGATCTCTACCGATTAGAAGCCGGTAGTTGCGTGAAAGCTCGTTAAGCTTGTCTTAGCTAACTTTGAAGCTTTCATTTATTCCCATGCTGGGAGAAATAATTGAAGGCTGCTGGATAGGAGCCTTTTTTGGGGAAGAATGATGAGAATCTGTAGCAATTAGGCACGTGCGTACTAGCTGAAACTCGTGAAACAGTAACTTTTTTTCTTAGTATTAAACGAGTAACAATGAAAAATTTAGAAAAAGGAGACGTTGTCAAATATTTCGAGCGAAATGATTCATCGCGTGTTGGCCATCTTTTGTTCATGTTCGAAGTCACCGTTTGTAGTTAGGGAAAGTCAAACTCAAGTACTGCACTTTAAAAGAAGGGAAGAGAATTCCGCCGTAGTTTCACAATTGTTCCCATTTGCTTAGGCAACAGCATTACTGGATGCAACAGAAAAGTAGGCCATTGCGCATTACTAAACACGATAGTTCAAGTACCATTTCGCTCGTAAATCGACCGTTTCATGTGCAAGAGCAATAAAAATAAAAGGGTTAATCTTCGATAGGAATCACATGAAAAAAAAAAACATTACTGAGGCGCTTCAGATGTGTTAGCTAAAACGTGCCATGAATCATCTGTCGTAAAAATGGAAAGCAATTGCGAAACTGGATGAGAACATGGCTTCAACGCATTTAAACTGAAAAAAAGTTTCTTCCCATCCCGTGACGTTAACTAAAATTAAAAATATAATCAGAAAAATAAGTTATTAGAATCTAAAACTATGAAATCTTTCTACCGTATGAGCAGGGTGCATGTAAATGTTCACAGGGTATCCAATATTTCTCACTTTTGGAGTACTAATTTCCAAATTATTCCTACAAAAATCGATTTTTGGCCAATGTTCATTTCTGGTCAATCGCAAATAAAATTGGTACAAACAGTGTGGGGCCAGAATTCGTGAAACGGATCACTAAAACTCGTGATGTATAATTTTTTCAATTAATAATTTTGAACAAAAAAATAGCAACAACTCGAAACTTTCAGTAAACTTTTGAAATTACTTACTCAAAAATACCTGTGATTTTTATCAAACTGTTCAGTGCTCACATTTCATTTTTCATCATTGAAAAAACATTAATTCCTCCAAAAAAATACATTGATCACCTGATTTTATCATCCTTCTGATGGTGTTGGGTGAGGTTATAAAAAAAGGAAAGTGATAATATTGAGATTTTTTTTTATTACTGCTAATTTAACATGGAAGATACTATTCACTGGTTGCAGAACTACGAAATCAATAGCATAGTTGAAACAGCACTGATGGATTTCGTTATGATACATGCATTCTAGTATATCCAGTACTTGCTTTAAAAATACAAAACCTGGAGCAGATCCGTTTAAAAGATAAATATATGATTATTTTTTCAAAAAATTATCAAAATTAGCTGGTTTTATGGTACTAGCCTAAATACATTGAAAAGGCTGATCACAGACTCTTACAAATACAGCAACAATTTATTGTTTCAATTTTGTTGTGTTAATATTCGAGCTCATACCCAGTGGAAAATATTCGACACCCTATCTTACGCCGCACTGCAAGTGCATGAAAATGTTTTTGGATTGCAATATCTGGTTATTTCCTGCCGTTTTTTTTATCTTCATCATACATTCTCTATGCGTTTGCTTATGAAGATAAGTGACATCTACCGTACATACACTGGCAAACGTTTTTAGATCATTTTACTAAATGATAGGGCTTCTTTTACGTTCGTTATGCCAGCAGTTTCATGCTTTTGGTAAAAATTTCATTCATAAATTTAGTTCCAAAACGTCTCGTAAAATGGTCTCTAGCTCACTCTATGTTTCTGTTTCGCTCGACCTATGAATCGTCGTCGTATCTTGCTGTTCATATTTTTTCACTTTTTGTCGATAACGTTCGTGGTTGTGGTAGATGCGTAAACGTGTGAATGATCTGTTTGGATGACTTAATGTGGTGAATAGATGTAGAAAGGAGCGACCCGTCTGTGCAAGCGCTGCAATGTTGTTGTTATAACTTATTTCAATTCATGTTCAGCCGCAGAAAAGAGCACAACAACAACCATCAATTATTCATGAATTAGTCCCATAAATGTTTATCCCTTTTTTGGGAACACAATATAAGGGACACATATTCCATATGTTTTTCGAATCTATTTTTTTGTGTTTTCTGTGTTGAAAATTTGAAAATTTCAGCTATGGAAGGCAGTCAATCGAGATCTTCTTTATATGCCCTAACACTTCTTATTGTATTTTATAATACATTTTTATTAATCTCACATTATATGTAGATGATCATTCCTCAAAATTTCAAAATGGAAAATTTATGTGTTGTGTCGGTGTTGCACGAAACCGAAGATATTCCAACCTGACTGTAAGGACGTGGCCGGCGTCGTTATTGGTCTATGAGAAATCGGGTCATTAAATGATGCACAGTGAGAAGGAATCACCACTCGTTCTTTCAGTTGATTCATTGTGCATCTTGAGTGGCTCGGACCCATCACGGAGTAGCAACCATTGATATGTACTGTTAGAACTAAGCTAAGCTATACATTATGGCTTTAATTTACATTTGAATCACTTTTTAATGAATCTCACGAAAAGGGCAAAGCAGAACACTGTGCAAAAAGGTTTAATTATTAATGTGAATAATATTCAGAATTCTACACATATTCTACACAGAATTGTGCAAGTGTACTAAAATATTGAATCTAAATAGAGAATCAGTTCACCCTGACATTCTTTCAATGTGTTGTGTGATGTGATAAAACCAGGCGACAATATCGGGAAACAGATTAAATTGAAGTCAGACAAAATCGGAGCGTTATATAATAGGGTGATTACTGTATACTCATAAACTATATCTTAAGATGTACCAGCTGTAAAAATTTTATTAAAATCGATGCAATATTTTCAAAGACATATTTAAAAAATGACTCAAATATCAAATTGCCATACCATTATGAAACTTACTCAAAATCAATTGAAATTGGAGTATTCTGTTTGCTAGTGAAACTCTTGAATTTTTTATTATTTATTTGTTTTACGGATTCCTTTCCTATTTAAATGGAAGATAGATCTGTTTATTCAGTATTCATGTGATTCATACCGTTCAACACTTATCATACAAATGCCAGGTTTGTTAACTATGTGGAAAAAAAATCCATCACTTATTATTCACTTCTCAATTCTTATTTTTCATTTCTTATTTCTCATTTCCAATTGATTTTCCACGTTTCTCATTTTTCTGCTCATTGTTGATTTCTCGTTTCTTATTTCTCATTCCTCATTTCTCATTTCACACTTCACATTTCTCATTTCCCATATCTCATTTCTTATTTCTTATTTCTTACTCCTCATTTCTCATTTTTCGTTTCCCATTTCCCATTTCTCATTCCTCATTTCTCATTTCTCGTTTCTCAATTCTTATTTCTCATTTCTCATTTCTTATTTCTCATTTCTCATTTTTCATTTCTAATTTCTCATTTCTCATTTCCCATTTCTCATTTCTCATTTCTCATTTCTCATTTCTTATTTCTCAAATCCCATTTCTCAGCGGGGGCGTAGCGTGGTTGGTAACGTCTCCGCCAACCACGCTCGACGCCTGGGTTCGAATCCCATCGCCGACATATGGTTGTCGATGGTTGTGAGGTTGCGTGATCCACTGGTCCCAACTGGTCTAGATTCAATCCTAGTCGATACCGAGAGATTTTCTGAGGCGAAAAATCTCTGGAATCACGCCTTCTATCGCATGAGGAAGTAAAGCCGTTGGGGCCGGTCTGTTAATCAACGGGTCGTGAGTTAGGGTCCTGGGTGGAGTCGCCTCCCCGGGCGTCGGTGATTGGCACAATAACAGTGGCGGAACTAGACCGACGGTTAATAAGCGACAATGAAAAAAAAATCCATTTCTCATTTCTCAATTTTTCCTGTGCTGTTCCCTACCTTTTTGAAGTTACCTCGCTCGATTTGAAATGTCAAGGACGGTTTATCTTATAAATTAAATTATTTGGACTCTAGTTTTTATATTTGTCTCATCTTGCAATCATCATGTTGTCGTTATCGTCTTTCTCTGTGTCCTAACGAATCGAGTGACATTTGTCATCTGTTTTGTGTCTTAAGGTATATGTCGCAGATTTGTGCCCTTAATAATATATAGGGGTCGTTGTGTCGTAGTTTTGAATACATGTCTTTTCCTTATTCTGAATTGTTCAATGAATAGGCTCCAGTACATCCTTTGTCTAACAGATGAACCCTGAAGCATATCCAAAATTAAATCTTTTGATATGTCCCAACTGCATGTCAATACAACTCTCATTTATATGTTTTGTAATCGTTGTAGTCTTCCACAATAGTCAAATTGCAGCATAACGACAAACCGTACATACGCTACCTCATTTTTTTATATTTCATTTCTTTATATTTGTATCTCATTTCTTATTTCTAATTTCTGATTTCTAGTTTCCAATTTCTAGTTTGTAATTTCTAATTTTTAATTTTTAATTTCTAATTTCTGATTTTTCATTTCATATTTCTCATTTCTCACTTCTCACTTCTCACTGTTCATTTATTATTTGTCACTTTTACATTTAACTTTTATCATTTTCCATTTTTCTTTCCCCTTGTTTCATTTCTAGTGCGTAGTTTCTCATAATGCACTTCTCATTTGAAAAATAGGCTGTTATTTTTTTTTATTTTGAAATCCGTTTTGAAATTTTATAACGTCCCTCAAACAAAATATCATATTCTTGAAAAATAAAACATCAATTATGATAAACGATTATGAGATTATGAACTCAATCTCCGATAGTAATTAGTGTTTTTTTTATTCAGAATATGCACGAGCCAGGAAGATTTCTCTGACTGAAGTTCCCAGCTTCTTGAAATCATCAGCACCCTCTGCGCAATTTTTAAAGTATTCATAAGACTCTAGAGAAATCAAGCTGCATAACATGTGCAAAGATTTGCTGTTCTAGGTACACGATGATATTGTGTTTGCTTCATTTAAGTTAGAAGACTCAACCCTCTAGTGCCCAAGATATATAGTGGTTTAACTGAAGCCCGCCTAAGAGCGTGCTTGGGCACTAGAGGCTTAAATTTCGCTAGCTAGTGACTTTTTTCAAGTGTCATTTCCCAAACTCATCCCTTACAACAACCGGATCTAAAAAATCCCATCAGAATATCTTTTGTTTATATAAAGAATGAACATGATGCTAAAGCGCATCAAGAGTAAAAACGAGTTCACGGAAATGTAGATGTAGCCGAAACATCGTGCCGTGATTAGTTCCATCGCTTTAAAACCGATAAATTCGATGGTGACGACTGTCCGTTTGAAGCAAGGCCAAAAACCTTCGAAGACGCTGAATCGGAAGAATTGCTCGTTGAGCATCCATGCCAAACACAGGTACAGCTTGCTTCGATATTAGGAGATACCCGCCAAGATTGCATGCTTTGGGATTGATTCGAAAACAAGCAACTTGGGTTACGTATGATTTAAAGAGACGTTGAGCGTCGTGTTTGAGCCAGGTCACAATTGCTACAGCGCCAATCGTGACGAATGATGAAAAATGGAGACATTACATATAAAATGCTCAAGTGTGCGATTAACAATATCATTCAGTGATTAGAATTAGCATGGATTCAGTGATTAGAATTAGCATGGATTGAAAATCACTTAAACAGAGAGATATCGTGAAATATTTCACAACGTGTCCGGAATGTTGTTAATGACTTGATCAGCAAGGCTAAACACGAGTATGAAAGCAGTAAAGTCAAGACAAGTATTCCCTGTCAGCAGCTATGGAACAATATTAGAAAGCTTGGTGTGGCTAAAAACGATTAAAATGAGAATGTTGGTTATACGGCACATGAAATCAATAGCTACATATTTTATTTCTAATTTTTGCTCTGATCTAGTACCGAAAAACGACTTTAAAAGATTTGGTTTTTGACACATTACTATTTTTCCTATCAAGTCAAATGCTTGTGAACTGAACAATATTCCAATTGCGTTCATTAATATAATGTTATCTTGAATCTGGCCAGTTATTATTTACTTGTTCAACACAATCATGTCCCAGAAAATGGCAGCTTGTCAAAGTAATTCCTTAAAAAAAGGAAATAATGCATCTGACATCGCAAATATTAGATCCTTGAATCTTTTAAGCGCGTTTTCTAAACCATTTGAAAAATTGATCAAAGCACAAACTACGGATAACATTCAAGAAACGGGTGTTCTCAGATCTTTTCAGTCAGGGTTTTGGAAACATCATAGTAAGTACATAATACATCATAGTGTTGCTCATAAAAAACTTTTGACTATCATCTTTATTTGATTTCTCAACAACGGTAATCAAGTCATACCTTACGGATAGATACCAAACTGTTTCCTGTAATCAAGTTCAGTTTACTTAAATTTGGAACCAGTACAACGCATGTACGTTGGGCATTACGCATTTGATGCTCTAGCACATTTTGATTGTATTACGCATCTCCAAACCACTACACTTATAAAGCATCAACCGATGTTCAGAAGACTGGCATCGTTAAAACAGTGCAACTAGCACCGAATTCTGATAATGTCATGAATCAGGTCATTTGAAAACATCATTCAATCATTAAAAATAAACAAAAACATTAGATTTGTTCAAAACATTTTGCATTTAACAATGAATCTGGTTTTATTCACACGCATTCGGTCTCGCGTTACTGGTACCAGCGTCAATAACTTCTGCGGCAACGAGGCTCGCTATTGGCCATTTCGATTATTACACACCGGCTCGTGAAAAAAAAAGAGCGATTTTTTGAGCGCCTCGAAACTGTTCGTTTACCCGAAACCGAAGTTTACCGAAACAATACGATTTCTGGTATATGATACATGTTCTGAATTCGATCTCTGTCAATGTATTTCTTGTGCAATTTTTGCGTTAAGCGTTTCACGCATTCGTTGTGCGAAGTCAGAGCAAATTCTATGCGAATTCAAGAACACATTGGATGATTAAAGCTTGAATTTTTGCGTGTATTAAGCTCAGCTAATTTTATATGGCGTCCCACAAGTATCCGTTCTAGGTCCACTCTCATTTTTGCTTTGCTTGTACACTAGCTCGGATTATTCCAACCAACCAGATGCTGCTAGGAAAATGAACCACGACTTGAACAAAATGTCGTTATGGTCGAATAAAAAAGAAGCAAAGCCTTGGTGCTACATTCCGATTCGGAACTTGACCTTTATTTTACACAGACTTCGCAGCCGACTATTTAGTGTACAGGACAATTGCGGGGCAAGCGCTACGATTCTACTGACACTAACAATTCCTCCCGAGACGAGACTCGAACCTACGACGACTAGCTTGGTAGGCCAGCATCGTACCTCGAGACCATCTGGGAGAATGGTCGAATACAAACCTTTTATTGGTTAATCCCCAGAAAACTAAAGCTATACTGTTTTTCAAAGCTATCCTCACTCCTCCATAACTAGATTTCCAGGGTAAGCAAATTAATTTTTTCGACAAGGTCAACAATTTAGGAGTAATTATCGCATCTCAGCTTAAATAGGATACCCACATTAATTCCCAGTGCGAAAAAATTTATGGCACGGTAAAGCGTCCTGATTTGGTTTTGATTTGGTTTTAGACTTAAGAATACTTCTATTAAAGGGTGTATGCAATTCAGCATACACTCTCTTCAATGCATTGTAGCTCGAAAAGTTGCATGAAAAACTGTCAAAGATTGTGTTCCAGGCAACATACAAAATTTATTTTTTATAGTTGTGAATATTTCCTTGTGCTACCAGAAGAAAAACATCATAATGGAGAAACAGGAAACATACGTCTTAATCATGGCCGCGGTGAGACAGCAAACATGAAAGATCTGGATGACTAAAATCATGGTATAGTCAATCCATATTTTTAGCTCCAGTAACTAATTACCTTTTTTTGGTTCAAACTCTACGATTACAAATCTATCAGATTAGTTGATGAATCTATAACAATACACAAGTTTTCAAACGATTAGTAATGAATGATGAACGACCATCCACTGTACTTTACATTGGATCTGCTTCTCGGATTCCGTCCGAGGTCAAACCGAAACCAAGAGATAAACCGTTGCGGATTATTCAGCCTAATTGCGGTATTTTTGCGGACAGAGAACATCTCTCCTAAGCCATCCATATCAGTCATTCTGTCGAATCACATTCCATCCGACGGAGGAAAACCACGTGCGGTATGCCGCACTGCAATTAATCACACTAGATCTTATCAACGCGGAGTCAATCTTGCCCAGCGGTCCAACTAATCGCGACCAGTTAGTCCGTGGTCGTCACCGATGTCGGTCACGGGTTCTAGGGGACGACGGCGTGGGTACGAATATGTTTTCCCGATTTCATCAATCATTTCCAGCGGCTTTCGAGCAACATCGCATTTACACCGATAAGAGACTGCGGGCGCATGTTTTGGGGTGACCACCCCATTCGGTTGATTGATTTGCGGGTACGATCCGGTGGGAGGAATGAACAATACTCTCGCGATTTCAACTTGCGGTGGGCTTAAATCGAGGCTCGTGGTTGCCACTGGGGTTAAAGAGAACTTCGATTCTCTAGAACCTAAGACTTTACTTAAAACTGAAACAAAACACTCTAGCCCCAAACAATGCACCAACCCCTCGTGCTTTTAGCGATATCCCTAACCGCCCCAGAACCCAAACCCCATTCGTCTTTGTAGCTTTTCACGCAGATTGGGTCAATCTAGAATGGCAATTAATCAAAGCATCAGGAATAAATTAGGCCTAAGGGAACAAACCTTTTTGCCGTCGCGGAACTTGACGGTTCCTTCGATAATAGAACTAATATCCACCATTTCTCTGCTCTCTATCGGTTTCGGCTGCGAACGTGATCCGGGAAGGGCACCTTTTTTCACCGTCTTTCGCCGCTACGCTTTCGAAACTTTACTGCCACATTTACCGAACTCTGTACGTGCTCTGCTTGGCGTAAAACTTCGCGATCATTCAACTTTTTTTTCTGCTCTTTTCTAGCACACGCAATCAATGGATCAACGACGAATAATTTGGCACACTGTTTTCGTTTCGGATTCAGGTATCTTTTTCGATCTGCTGCTGTGTGAGTTACGACGGCTTAAAGAACAATCTGCGGAGCCAGACGCTCAATTTGTGTGGCGCTCCAAATCCATCAAACACATCACAAAGCACCAGTCCACTACCATTCCCCGAAGGGTCAACTGGGCTGAATTTGAACACTTTTTACGTCACCTTTGTTGGGCCCCTGTTGCCCTTACTCACTCACTCACTACCCGGTCTGCCACTGTTTGGATTTTAATTAAGCGAATACGCGCACTGCCTCGGAATAAACATTTCCCGATAGCTCAGTCCAGACATCGTTAATAATAAATGAGACCGAAATCAATTATTCACTGAGCTGGCAGTTCATTCCGGAATCTGATAGTGGCCCAAAGCACGGGCATTGATTGGCCCCGTACAGCCGGATTCAGCCGAAGCGTGAAATTCGTCCTGTGGCCGCGTTGCCGAAGCGCACCCGGTTCCGTGGACTTTATTTCCGGTGGATCGGATCTTTTTTTTTTGTTTTGTTTTCGTGCTGGACGGCTGCGCCGAGTATATAAAATCCTATCCAGATTGGATGGATGGCCTCGGAGGTGTGGGATTTACTTCCCGCGGTCAACCGGTGACGGGTGTAACGACGGTGATTAACTTTTTTTTATTTTGTGTCTTATGTTTCTCTCTGTCACTACCGGTGGTTTCTTCGTGGCGATGAAGTCGAAATAAACTTCCGACAGACAACGCTTCTACGGCTACGTATTTTTGGCACAGGTTTGCATTAAGCTCGAATTTGCATGAAACACCGTTTTACTTCTCTTCTATTTTTCACTAACTGCAATCAGCTGGTGGTTAATTTTTGTGTTGTACTGTAGCTGATTATGTTTATCACTTATTGTCAGCTTTTTTTTATTTTATTATATTTGTCGATCTACAAACACAATACATTTGGCACTCTTTACTTCACTGAGAACTTGTATAGTATTTATCTACCTGCGAAGACACACAAAATTAAGTTGGAGATGGACAGAATGTAACAACTATGATATGGTTTTTGAACAATCATTCTTTAATTGATTATGCTATAAAATAACCTTATATTGTGTAAATTCATTCAGGTTCAATATCTCAAGCAAATAGTTTAATTGATAATTGATAGATACATCATTTAGAGACCGCATAATTATTCAATTTCTCTCATATCACATGCTGCTACATTTCAAACCATCACAAATTCCTCCAATGGAACATTCCACTGCGTACTATTGCCACCCTGTCCGTCTACCGTTCACTATTCCCATTAGATCAGAACCTATATTAATTAATTTATTGAAAACAGTTCTCGTAGAGACCGCATAGACATGCATTAGTTCCGGCACTGGTCCTGATAGCACATGATCTCGAGCTCGATGTTCGAGGAGTTGGAAAAGTGGTGGCAGTCTAATGTTCCCATTAGGACACAAACACACACCGAGAGCCGCATGAAAGCTTTTAACCGTCCAGCCAGTTCGATTGACGGTCGGAACCTTGCCCCTATGGACTACCGGAAGCATAACAGCACTACAGGATGATTTGATGAACGGAAGCGTTGGCGGACTGCAGCCCCAAGATGAGCAAGCTCAAAATCGGCAACCACTCACCCTCCCACCGTGATAAGTATTATCAGCAATTTATTCAATATTTAATTCTTTTCTACACACAATAACCTAACGAAGGTAAATCGACAAAACATGAATAAATAAAATTTCATTCGAACTGAAGAGGCTCTTCGTTCGCACCTAGAGCACCGTCATGATGTTCTCTCGATTTCACTCAATGTCGTTAGGATTTTTTCGCCCACAATCACCGGCGCACATCTCAATTCGCAGACAATCCCGACTACAACAATGCACACCGGAGTGCTACCACGTACCACTCTGGAAATCCACTGCGTTCTGTGCCAGTTGGTGATTTTTCGCGTGAAACGTTAAAATATTTTCCTCCCTTTTCCAGTTGGACGTGGAGACGGACGGCGAGAACAAACCGCGCCAAACAAGGATCTTCACTTTGTTCCGAACTTTTCCCGTACTT